>NW_024429406.1:0-833 GCF_017639785.1 Mesocricetus auratus
TTGCCTGTGCATTTGTCAATAAAGTACTGATGGGCATCGAAGAAACTTGTTATGGAGTTTGCTTTCAACATGGCAAGATTAGCCATTTGGCAAGAAACTGCTCTTGCCTGTACTGCTTGACTGTTGTTGTATAATCTGGGCATGCAGGACCCACAGAAAAGTGACTACTGAACTCAGTCTTATAGGGTTCCTGCTTCATGAAAGAGTCTAAGAGACTTTCTACAGGACAAAGAGAAATGACTGACAGACTGCCAATGCAGATGGACAGTTTGAAATTTCCTGCTTTGCTGAGAAGTGTTCCAGACACATTGTGGCCTATGGGCTGAAGATGGATGCCCCAACGTTACAGAGGAACTTTGGGTGACTGTCCAGGCAGTAAGATGTCTCTGTCAATCCTAGTGTTTATATATTATCCTTCTGTGGTCTTTGATGGAGTTGAAGACAGATAGTTATCATTATAGTTTTCCTTAGTTATGATAAAAGATAAGCTACATATAGGACTTTGGACTCACAAGGATGGGATGGATGATATTTTCTTTAAATCTTGCTAAAATATTGTAACTATGTTCTTACTTGATAACTGTTCTGTCATATACAATTTGACTATGTTAAAATTAAGACCTTTCTTTTGTTTAAACAGAAAAGAGGAGATGTTGGGGAAGTCCTGTTATTTGCCTGTGCATTTGTCAATAAAGTACTGTCTGGCCAATAGAAAACCTAGATAGGAGGGACTAGGAGTCGAGGAGGATTCTGGGAAGGGGAAACACAAGAGGGTTCGAGATGTAACCACCATTGGGGTAGGAAGCCTGGAACCTCCCCGGTAAGAAACATAC
>NW_024429407.1:0-1776 GCF_017639785.1 Mesocricetus auratus
TGTTCCCCATCCATTCAGAGGATCTTGTCTCAATCCTCTTCTCTTGGGTACTATGCATATATGCATATCTTTTAGGTTCTTTCCTGTTTCCCAGACTCTCTATCAGTGGAAGTGCAGACTGGCACTATCCTGATCCATGTCTAAAATCCATATATGAGTGAGTACATACCATGTTTGTCTTTCTGCGACTGGGTTACCTCACTCAGGATGGTTTCTTCCAGTGCTATCCATTTCCCTGTGAATTTCAAGATTCCATTGTTTTTTTCTGCTGAGTAATACTCCATTGTGTAAATGTACCACATTTTCTCTATCCACTCTTCAGTTGAGGGGCATCTAGGTTGCTTCCAGGTTCTGGCTATTACAAATAATGCTGCTATGAACATAGTGGAGCAGATGCCCTTGTTGTATGAACTTGCCTCATTTGGATATATGCCTAAGAGTGGAATTGCTGGGTCTAGTGGTAGAGTAATTCCCATTTTCCTGAGGAATCTCCATACTGATTTCCAAAGAGGCTGTATGAGTCGGCACTCCCACCAGCAGTGGAGGAGTGTTCCTCTCTCTCCACATCCTCTCCAGCATAAATTGTCTTCCGTGTTTTTGATTTTAGCCATTCTGACAGGAGTAAGATGGTATCTCAGAGTTGTTTGGATTCGCATTTCCCTGATGGCTAAGGATGTTGAGCACTTTCTTAAGTGTCTCTTGGCCATTTTAGCCTCCTCTACTGAGAATTCTCTATTTAGCTATGTACCCCACCTTTTAATTGGATCCTTTGGTGTTTTGAAGACTTGTTTCTTGAGTTCTTTGTAAATATTGGAGAGTAGCCCTCTGTCAGATGTGGGGTTAGTGAATATCTTTTCCCTTTCTGTGGCCTGCCTTTCTGTCTTTTTGACTGTGTTCTTTGCCTTACGGAAGCTTTTTAGTTTCAGAAGGTCCCATTTGTTAATTGTCGATCTCAGTGGCTGTGCCACTGGTGTTATGTTTAGGAAGTGGTCTCCTGTACCAACTCATTGAAGAGTATCTTCCACATTCTCTTCTAAAAGTTTCAATGTGCCTGGATTTATGTTGAGATCTTTGATCCATTTGGATCTATCTGCAGTCTTCTGCATACCCGTAGCCAGTTATGCCAGGACCATTTGTTGAAGATGCTTTCTTTTTTCCATTGTACAGTTTTAGCTTCTTTGTCAAAAATCAAGTGTTCATTGGTGTGTGGGTTAAAATTAGAGGTTTCGATTCGGTTCCATTGGTCTACCTGCCTATTTTTGTGCCAATACCAACCTGTTTTCAGGACTATAGCTCTATAGTAGAGCTTGAAGTCAGGTATGGTAATGCCTCCTGAAGTTCCTTTATTGTATAGGGATGTTTTAGCTATCCTGGGCCTTTTGTTTTTCCATATAAAGTTGATTAATGTTCTTTCCAGTTCCTTGAAGAATTGTGCTGGAATTTTGATAGGGATTGCATTGAATCTGTAGACTGCTTTTGGCAAGATTGCCATTTTTATTATGTTGATCATACCAATCCAAGAGCAGGGGAGATCTTTCCACTTTCTGGTATCTTCTTTGATTTCTTTCTTTAAAGACACAAAGTTCTTGATATACATGTCTTTACTTTCCTTGGTTAACATTATCCCCAGATATTTGATGCTGTTTTTGGCTATTGTAAAGGGTGATGTTTCACTGATTTCTTTCTCAGTCCCTTCATCATCTGTATATAATAGGGCCACTGATTATTTTGAGTTTACCTTGTATCCTGCCACATTGCTGAAGGTGTTTATTAGCT
>NW_024429408.1:0-5149 GCF_017639785.1 Mesocricetus auratus
TTGTGAGGAGCCGCCCTCGCTATCGCTATTGCCGTTAGAAGATGGCGCTGACATCCACTGTCAGTTGGAGTTAACTGTCGCTGTCAGTTGGAGTTAACTGTCGCTGTCAGTTGGAGTTAACTGTCGCTGTCAGTTGGAGTTAACTGTCGCTGTCAGTTGGAGTTAACTGTCGCTGTCAGTTGGAGTTAACCGTTTAAACTGTGCCTCTCCCGTGACGTCATCTGGGGTGATGTGCAAACCACCAATCCCGGCTCTACACATCTCACTCGGAGCTCCTAGGCTTATATAAGGGGCTGGGTTTCTTAGCTTGGGGTCTCCCTCTAAGAAGCTGATCATCTATCTCTCAAGATGCATTAAAGCTTTACTGCAGAAGGATCCGAGTGTTCTGCGTCGTTCTTGCTGGCGAGACGGTAGCGCGGGACATCTGGTGCCGAAACCCGGGAACTCTTCAACATCGCCGGCGCCGCGAGGAGACCCCTCGGAAGACGGGGCGGATTCAGAACTGCAGGGACGTAGGTTCAGAGAGGTATGCTTTATCCTGAACAACCCTTTTCTCGACTTTGGCCTTAGTTTGTCATCACCGTGGGACGGGTCAGTGGAGGCTTTGGTGCTAGTCCTGTTTGTCCTTCTCCTTCATCGTGGCTGGTGCTGACAGAACGGCGCTGTCCGTCTGGCGCTGTCCGTCTGGCGCTGTCCGTCTGGCGCTGTCCATCTGGCGCTGTCCAGTCTGGTGCTGTCAGTCTGGTGCTGTCAGTCTGGTGCTGTCAGTCTGGTAACGGAGTTGAGCGCGTTTTTAGATAAGCTGTCAGCGCGATGGGGTCGTCACAGTCAGTGGTTACAGCCTTACAGACTGTGCTAAAACAAAGAGATCTTAAAATTGCACCACGAACACTTCAAAATTTTGTGAAGGAGGTAGATAGAGTGGCACCATGGTATGCTTGTTCCGGGTCCCTCACTGTGGCCTCATGGAACAAGCTAGGTAAAGAACTAGACAGGAAGCATGCAGAAGGAGATCTCTGCTTAGGTACCAAAGCCATTTGGAAGCTAGTTAAAAACTGCTTGGAGGATGAGGCCTGTCACCCTGCTATAATAGAAAGTCAGGGAACCTTAGAGGAAGTTCAGGATAGCATGTCAGAAACTGAACGGAGTGAGAGAATGGGAGCTCGCAAAAGAAAAGACATGTCTAAGAAAAAAGGCCCTCCCCAGGAAGTTAAGAAAGGGAGAGAAAGAAGGGAGTTATCATTCACCCCTTAACAAATCTAAGAAAAAGAAAAAGCCAGAATCTAGTCTATACCCTGCAGTAGAGCTAGAAGCCTTGGAGCTAGATAATTCTGATTCTGACACTCTGGATTCTAGCGAAGAAGGTGGTCTAGAGGAGGAGGTGGCACGGTATGAGGAAAAAAGATATCACCCTGATAGACACCGGCCACTGAAAACAAAAATGAATGTGAGGCCACCGCCTATAAATCCGGCGGGCTCACGCCCCTCAGCGCCTCCGCCATATGAGCTTCGGCTGAATACTGGTACTGACTCCTTTTTACCTTTAGAGGAACGGAGAAAAATACAAATGGCTTTTCCAGTATTCGAGAATGTGGAAGGCGGAAGAGTACATACCCCGTAGATTACAATCAAATTAAAGAATTGGCCGAATCCGTTCGTAATTATGGGGTCAATGCTAACTTTACCACATTACAGGTGGAAAGGCTTGCTAATTTTGCCATGACTCCCACTGACTGGCAAACGACAGTGAAAGCAGTGCTTCCCAACATGGGACAATACATGGAATGGAAGGCTCTCTGGTATGATGCAGCCCAGGCACAAGCTAGAGTTAATGCCACGGCTGAAGATGAGAATCAGAGGCAGTGGACATTTGAAATGCTGACAGGTCAGGGTCAACATGCCCTTAATCAAACCAACTACATCTGGGGCGTCTATGGTCAGGTGTCGGCCGCCGCTATTAAAGCATGGAAGGCCCTCACAAAAAGGGGAGAGTCCAGTGGACACCTTACAAAGATTGTCCAAGGACCCCAAGAGCCATTTTCAGACTTTGTGGCCAGAATGACAGAGGCCGCCAGTCGCATCTTTGGTGATTCAGAACAAGCTATGCCCCTGATTGAGCAACTTGTCTATGAACAAGCAACCCAGGAATGTCGAGCGGCTATCGCCCCTCGCAAAAGCAAAGGTTTACAAGATTGGCTCAGAGTGTGCAGGGAGCTGGGGGACCCCTAACCAATGCAGGACTAGCTGCCGCCATTTTACAAACGCACAGGTATAGAGATTTATCTAATCGAAAAGCTTGTTTTAATTGTGGGAGAATGGGGCACCTTAAGAAAGATTGTCAAGCCCCTGAAAGAACAAGAGAATCGAAGCTTTGCTATCGTTGTGGTAAAGGTTATCATAGGGCTAGCGAATGCAGGTCAGTCCGGGATGTAAAAGGAGGCTTCTGCCCCCTATTGAAGAATCCAAGGTACCCCAATCAAAAAACGGGTCACGGGGCCCATGGTCCCAGGGCCCTCAGAAATATGGGAACCAATTTCAGAAAAGCAATCAAGAGGAAGTAGAGGTTTCCGAGGAACCTCCGGAATGGACTTGCGTGCCGCCTCCGACTTCTTACTCATGCCCCAAATGAATGTTCAACCGGTCCCAGTCCATTCCCCTGGACCTTTGCCCCCTGCCACCATTGGGCTTATTCTGGGCCGTGGCTCCTTAACTTTACAGGGACTCATTATATATCCTGGGATTGTTGACCCATATCATAAAGAGGAGATTCAAGTTCTCTGTTCTAGCCCTCGGGGTGTATTTTCTATAAAGCAGGGAGATAGAATTGCACAACTGGTGTTGCTGCCCTCCCTCGGGGATGGAGAAACCTACACTTTACAAAAAGGGCTATGGGATCTTCTGGAAGTGATTCAGCCTATCTGGCTATACCCCTAAATGAGAGACCTACAATAAAATTGTTAATTAATGGAAAAGAATTTGAAGGGATAATGGATTCGGGAGCAGACAAAAGCATTATTTCACTCCATTGGTGGCCGAAGTCTTGGCCCACTGTTGTTTCATCTCATTCTCTACAAGGTCTTGGATACCAGTCCTCTCCTGCCATCAGTGCCTCAGCCTTAACCTGGCGGGATGCTGAAGGCAAACAGGGATGTTTTACCCCCTATGTGTTGCCACTCCCTGTAAATTTATGGGGACGAGATGTGTTACAAGCCATGGGCATGACCCTAACTAATGAATACTCCCCCAGGCATCAGCCATTATGGCAAAGATGGGGTATACAAATGGTAGAGGCTTGGGTAGGCAAGAACAAGGCAGAATAAAACCCATTACACAACACGGAAATCGGGGTAGAAAAGGACTGGGTTTTATTTAGGGGCCGTTGAGGCTTCACGACCCATACCATGGAAAACAGAGGAGCCGTTATGGGTCTCTCAATGGCCTCTATCCTCTGAAAAATTAGAGGCTGTCACAAGATTAGTGCAAGAACAGGAACGGCTGGGGCATCTAGAGCCTTCTACCTCCCCATGGAATACACCAATTTTTGTTATTAAGAAGAAATCTGGGAAGTGGAGATTACTCCACGACCTGCGGGCCATTAACAATCAGATGCATCTTTTTGGCCCTGTTCAAGAGGCCTTCCTTTGCTTTCTGCACTTCCTCAAGATTGGAAGCTTATTATTATAGATATTAAGGATTGTTTCTTCTCTATTCCACTTTACCCACGGGATAGACCAAGGTTTGCCTTCACTATCCCTTCTCTTAATCATATGGAACCAGACAAGAGATTTCAGTGGAAGGTACTGCCGCAAGGCATGGCCAATAGCCCAACAATATGTCAGCTATATGTGCAGGAGGCTTTGGAGCCAATTAGGAAGCAATTTACATCTTTAATCGTTATCCATTATATGGACGATATTCTTATTTGTCACAAAGAGTTAGATGTTTTACAAAAGGCTTTTCCCATGCTGGTGGCTGAATTAAAACAGTGGGGATTAGAGATTGCCTCAGAAAAGGTTCAAATTGCAGATACAGGCCTCTTTTTGGGCTCAAAGATTACTCCCAAAAATATAGTTCCTCAGAAAATAGAAATTCGCAAAGACCACTTACAAACATTAAATGATTTTCAGAAACTTCTGGGAGATATAAATTGGTTGAGGCCCTTTTTAAAAATTCCATCTGCTGATCTAAAACCCCTCTTCGATCTCCTGGAGGGTGAGCCTCATATCTCCTCACCCAGAAAATTTACCCCTGCCGCCCACCGAGCCTTACAGATGGTGGAAGAGGCCTTACAGGAAGCACAATTACAACGAATTGAGGAGTCACTACCTTTTAATCTGTGTGTTTTTAAGACAGCTCAATTGCCAACTGCAGTCCTGTGGCAACATGGACCATTACTTTGGATTCATCCAAATGCTTCCCCTGCTAAGATTATTGACTGGTACCCTGATGCTGTTGCACAGCTCGCTTCGCGGAATAAAAGCAGCTGTTACACATTTTGGCAGGGATCCTGATTCCTTGATTGTGCCTTATACTGCTGCACAAGTTCAGACCTTGGCAGCCACATCTAGTGATTGGGCAGTTTTAGTTACTTCCTTTTCAGGACAAATTGATAATCATTTTCCAAAGCATCCAATTTTACAGTTTGCCCTAAACCAGGCTATAGTGTTTCCACAAGTGACAGCTAAAGACCCACTCCCAGATGGGACTGTGGTGTACACTGATGGATCAAAAACTGGTATGGGAGCTTATGTGGTCAAGGATAGGGTTATATCTAAACAATATAATGAAACTTCACCTCAAGTTGTAGAATGTCTGATAGTACTGGAGGTTCTTGAGGCTTTTCCAGGACCCCTCAATATTGTATCAGATTCCTCTTATGTGGTTAATGCAGTTAATCTCCTTGAGATAGCTGGAATAATAAGATCCTCCAGCAGAGTTGCTAACATCTTTCAGAAGATACAAGCTGCCTTGTTAAATAGGAGATTTCCTGTTTTCATTACCCATGTCCGAGCACATTCTGGACTCCCAGGTCCCATGTCCTTAGGGAATGACTTAGCGGACAAGGCTACAAAGCTGGTGGCCGCTGCCTTGTCTACCCATGCACAAGCAGCAAAAGAATTCCATAAGCGCTTTCATGTGACGGCTGAGA
>NW_024429409.1:0-651 GCF_017639785.1 Mesocricetus auratus
AGATAATTGTAAAGAATAAATATACAAAAGAATTGTATACAGTACATATACAAAATCTTTTCTGATTGCCTGTGTTAGCTTCAATAGTTTTTTATCTTCTTTTGGGGAGTTGCTTCCACCATAAATCTGTATTTGCTCCTTCTTAATTTTTAGAGATGTCTAATACTATTCATGTCATCCCATATCTCCTACATACTAGAATAACACTCTTATGTTCTCATAATCTTGGAACTTTGGCTTCTTCTCTAGAGTACTGAGTATGTTTTCTTCCTTGCCATTTTACAAGATTTGAGAATGCAAATAATTACTCATATTATAAGTAATAAATATACTATTGTATCCACACTGTCGTCACCAAAATTTTTCAAATTTAAGTATTTTTAGATATGGAAATTCAGAGATGGTAGCCTTTTTCAATATTTCAAGTGATTTTAAGCAAGTAGGGTTGAAAGGTACAAAATGAAAAATAATTGAATTTTTTCAAAACTTAACTTTGTTAAATAAACCACAAAATCATTGGTACATGGACACATGAGTCTCTCCCTAATTCATGGGTTTTAAAAAGTATTACATCTCAGCATAGAAGTATCTCCTACTAGTTATGTTCACTCTGAGAGCTGACACAGCATTTTTCAACTA
This sequence comes from Mesocricetus auratus, assembly GCF_017639785.1. Classification (NCBI taxonomy): domain Eukaryota; kingdom Metazoa; phylum Chordata; class Mammalia; order Rodentia; family Cricetidae; genus Mesocricetus; species Mesocricetus auratus. The sequence continues at coordinate 640 of NW_024429409.1, forward strand.
GATGTTATATAT
>NW_024429410.1:0-1221 GCF_017639785.1 Mesocricetus auratus
AATTATATATATTTTATATACATATATATTATTTTTATTTTTAAATTAGAAACAAGGTTGCTTCACATGTCAATTCCTCTCCCTTTCCCTCCTCTCTTCCCGTGGCCTCCCGCCAATCCCCCCAATATACCCTCATTTCCCCAGGGAGGGTGATGCCCTCTATGGGGGTGTCCATAGTCTGTCATTTCATCCAGGGCAGGCCCTAGACCCTCCCCCTAAGAGTTCAGGGTGAGAGTGCATCTCTCATTGTTGGATGGGAGTCCAAATTCAATTTGTATACCCGGGATAAATACTGTTCTACTATGCAAGGCTTAACTAGGCTTTCTCACTGGCACCCACATTCAGGGGGTCTTGATCAGCCCCATGCTGGAATCCCAGCCTGGGATTCAAGAGCTAACCCTTGTCATGTTAAACCAGCCCAGTCTTAATGCCTTTGGTCATCAGTCTTCCATCTCTGTCGTTGGATATCTTGAGTTCACCTCAGTGCTTAGCCATGGGAGTCTGCCTCTTCTTCCATCAGCCACTGAATGAATGTTCTGTTTCCCAGACTCTCTGGCCATGGGATTGTAGGCTGGTACTCCCCAGACCTATGTCTAAAATCCATATATGAGAGTGTACATGCCATGTTTCTCTTCTCGTGACTGGGTTACCTCGCTCAGAATCGTTTCTTCTAGTGCCATCCATTTGCCTGCAAATTAAAGGATTCCATTGGTTTTTTCTTCTGAATAGTACTCCATTGTGTAAATGTACCACATTTTCTTTATCCACTCTTTGGTTGAGGGGCATGTAGGTTGCTTCCAAGTTCTGGCTATTACAAACAATGCTGCTAGGAATATAGTGGAACAGACATCCTTGTTGTGTGAATGGGAATGATTTGGATATATGCCTAAGAGTGGAGTTGCTGGGTCTTGTGGTAGGTTTATTCCCATTTTTCTGAGGAATCTCCATACTGATTTCCAAAGTGGCTGAACAAGTTGGCACTCCCACCAGCAATGGAGCAGTGTTCCCCTTTCACCACATCCTCTCCAGCATAAATTGTCATTGGTGTTTTTGGTTTTAGCCATTCTGACAGGAGTGAGATGGTATCTCAGAATTGTTTTGATTTGCATGTCCTGGATGGCTAAGGATGTTGAGCCCTTTCTCAAGTGCCTCTCAGCCATTTTAGACTCCTCTATTAAAAATTCTCTATTTAGTTCTGTAGCCCCCTTTTAATTGGATCCT
>NW_024429411.1:0-60822 GCF_017639785.1 Mesocricetus auratus
GCCCTTGCACTTTCTGCCACTGTGCAGACAACTCAAACCATTAATGAACTATAGGCCACTGTGACCATGGTCCTAGATAAACAGGCCACTGCCAATTCTCAGATACAAGGAGGCCTGATGTTGGTAAACCAACAGATTAATTTGGTTCAGGAACAATTGGATATATTGTGGCAGATGGCTCAAATTGGGATGTGAACAAAGTTGCCTGGCCTTTGTGTCACTTAGTACAATATGAGAATTTTACAAGAGCAGCTAACCTGTCAAAAGCTCTGTCTCAACATTTATTACAGAATTGGACTTTTGAGTTTGAGCAGACACTCCGTGAGTTGAGAATGGCGATCCTGCAAGTGAATTCGACGCATCTGGATCTTTCTCTGATGGAAGACCTCTCCCCTGGATTTCATCTGCATTTTCTTATTTTAAGGAATGGGTGGGGGTAGGATCATTTAGCCTAGTTCTCTGCTGTGGAATAGTGTTGATGCTTTGGATGGTGTGTACGCTCAGAGCCCAAACAAAAGGAGAAAGTGGTGGTGGCACAAGCACTTGCTGCCTTAGAACACGGAGCATCCCCTGACATTTGGTTAACCATGTTAAAGCAATAGGTCGCTGGCCTCCCAGCTCTTGCACCCCACGAGGCTAGTCTCATTGCACGGGATAGAGTGGGTAGGCTTCAGCAGCCCAAGGAGTTGCAAGGCTAAGCACTGCACAGGAGAGGTCTGCATGGTATAACGACTTTCTCCTGGGAGATAAGTCATCTTGCATGAAGGTTCTATGTCATGATCTCCTTCCCCCAGAAAAAAGACATCGGACTGGTCAGGACTTCCTCTGGGGATAAGACCCTGGAGAGGAGCTTTGTACATGTTCCGAATTTGCACATGGGGATTTGACCTCTATCTCCACTCCAAAGTTGTGGGTGTCCTATTGCTTCAAAAATAAATGAATAGGGGGAGATGTGAGGAGCCGCCCTCGCTATCGCTATTGCCGTTAGAAGATGGCGCTGACATCCACTGTCAGTTGGAGTTAACTGTCGCTGTCAGTTAGAGTTAACTGTCGCTGTCAGTTGGAGTTAACCGTTTAAACTGTGCCTCTCCCGTGACGTCATCTGGGGTGATGTGCAAACCACCAATCCCGGCTCTACACATCTCACTCGGAGCTCCTAGGCTTATATAAGGGGCTGGGTTTCTTAGCTTGGGGTCTCCCTCTAAGAAGCTGATCATCTATCTCTCAAGATGCATTAAAGCTTTACTGCAGAAGGATCCGAGTGTTCTGCGTCGTTCTTGCTGGCGAGACGGTAGCGCGGGACATTTGTGAGCTTGTGCAATCCCACCTTCCTGCCTCCCTGAACCAAGCCTTTTATTAAACACATAGTCTCCCTGAGGCAAAAGCAGAAAAATGGTTTCTCTACACATGCAGCAAACTCTAGGGTAACCCCCAGGCAATTGTCTTACAGACACACCAACAGAAAAAGGTCACAGATATTCCCACCTCCCTGGGAATATTTCAGACATACTTTTAGTCTGACTCAGAGGACCTGGGCATTCTCTAGTGAACTCACATTTCAGAAAACAGGTAGGAAGGGGTCAACTGATGAGATTCTCTAACTTCATGGCCAATGGAGCTAGGAAGACAGTCCATACCCTGCAAGCACAGGGTCCTAGAACAGACCTGGACCTCTAGACTATGAATCACATAGGACCTGGGAACTCGAAGGCACAGATGGTAGGGTAGACAGACCTGGAGCCCTGCAACATATCCAGTGAGGCAGAAAACGCTGCCAGGAGACACAGTAACAGAGAAGGTTGGGAGGGAAAGGATCTAATAAGACCCTCTTCCATGAGAGTGTACTACAGGAAAGTAATGATTATTGGCACAGGGAGAATTGCTTTTTGACTGGCATGATCATATTTGTTTATCCACAGCAATGTTTTCTGCCCTGATGTTATATAAATATAAGAAATACCAAAAGGAATGACAGCTTATGTTTAAACATTTATGTACATGGACACATACATATGCATGCAATAATGACAAAAGAAAAATGCCAGTTTGAGACAAAGAAAGGGTTGACATGTAGCAGGCTTTCTTTGGGGCCAAGAACAGGCCCCCAAATCATGACATGGAGATTTCTTATTAGTTATAAATGCTCAGATCTAGCTTTAGCTTGTTTCTTGCTAGAACTTACAGCTTAAGTTGTTTCTCTTTACCTACACTTCACAGTGCTTTTTAGCTTCCTTTCTGTATTTCCTACTTTCCTCCTTCTGAAATCTGTTTGTCTGGTATATGTCTGACTTCTGATAATGGGTATGACCCTCTCTATATATCTCATGCTCTCCTCTCCTATTTAGATTTCTCCTCCTATTTATTCTTTCTGACAACAAATTCTGCTTATCCTTATTTTCCCTAGCTATTGGCTGTTCAGCTTTTTAGGTCAATCAAATGCCTAAAACAGGCCAGGTTCAAAAGTATCACATGTTTACATAATTGAATAAATGCAGCAGAAAAAATGTAAGAAACCTTCACATAGTTAAAGTAATTTTTCACATCATAAATAAATTCAATAATACCTTACATCTCTAGTTCAAAAAAGGGATATGAAATGATTAGAGAGATGAAGGGGAAGGGTGGTTATGTGTTTATAATATGAAGGTTTCTCAAAAGGCTAACTCTAGATAGACCTTTATGACCAAGAAGGACCACCCCATATATATAAAGTAGAAAATCTATACCCTACTCTAGAGACATTTGTTAATCCATGTTCACTGTGATTTTATTTACAATAGCCAGGGAATAGAAATACACTAGATTTGCATCAACTGATAAATGTCCTAGGATGACAAGCATGCCTATGTATGGTTAATTCATTAAGGATACATTAACAAGATCATTTGAGTCAGATCCACAGAAATGCATGCAAATTAGCTCTGAACAATAAATAAAAGTAATAAAAAATGTGAGGACTTAGGGTTTGCTTCAGACAATAAAGGCTTTTGCAGTCAAGCCTAAAAGCTTCTTTGAATCACAAGATCACATGTTAGAAGGAAAGAAATTCCCTATAGTTGTCCTCTGGCATCCAGAAAATCACTGTGGTATGTGTGTATCTGGAAACTGTAATATGGAATGAACTGTCTAACAATACCAAGACAAGTAGTGTACCTTTTATGTTCAGGACACTTTCTGGTATTCTATAGCCATTATGGCTCAATAACATCTGCTTCCCTAATTTACACTCCATCATTTCTACTAAATCTCTTAACTTAAATGGCTCTTCTTAATCTTATTCCATCACTAAGACTTAACTGAGCTTTCTTAAGTTTCAACCTGGCCTCCAGCTACAAAAATCAGCCTCATTAAAAAAAACTCCTAGATATTTTCACTTTTCAATATTCCTAATCTTTACTTTGCCTTTTTATATTGCCTGAGTATTCACATGAAGGTGCACAAGTGTGCAAGTGTTGCAATGTTCAGGAGGAGTCAAGGAATAGTACAGCTCCACAGAGTGCTGGCCTCTCCCTCCTCCCTCATAAGTCATCAATCAAGAAAATGCATTGAATTGAAGTTCCCATTCCCAAATAATCCTAGCTTACATCACATGAAGGAAAAGCCAAGCAGGACAAGGATTTGAGTTAAATGCCAGCCTGGGCTATGTAGTAAAAATAAAATCAAAAAAAGTAACTAACTTAATAACTAAATAAATAAATCCTCTCAATCAGTTTACCTTTTTGCATTACTCTTTCCTACTAATTTCATCCTTCTCCCAAGACATTGGAATATTTGATTATGAAATGATCTAATGTTTTTTCTTTACTTAAGTTTGTCTTTTGCCCAAGTATGATGATTTTTTGAGGTATAAAACTGACAAGGATGCTTTGCATATAGGTAATGTCTCAGTCAAATCTCAGGATGACACCTGAGAAATGAAACCCAAAATTAACAGATTTCCTAAGATGGAGGCAAAAACTGAGGAATGGGAGCAAATGCTCAGCAATTAAGAACCTTGGTTATTTTTCTAGGGGACGTAGGTTTGATTTCCAGAGTCTACAAAGAAGCACATAACCAACTTTAATTCCTGTTACGGAGAATCTCTCCTCTCTAGGCACCAGAAATTCCAGTGGTACACAGACATAACACATGCAGGCAACGGTCAAACACAGAAAATTTTAAATAAAAGCTAATGTTTTCTAGTAGGAAATTGCGAAGAAAAAAGTGGAGCAGGAGTGGCTACATAATGGCTTGGGCTACAATAGAAACCTGAAGAAGCAATAATAGAATAAAGCTAGCTCCAGGGATTCGTTCATAGTTTCACTCTGCTGAATTAGACACAAGGGCACTCTTGGATTCTGGCTATGCATAATCTCTTGCTCACCTCATTTTTAATTTGGGGTCCTACATTCACTGCAAACACCAAGTCATCCCAAGTCAACTGGCTTAGCAGGTCTAGTGCTGTGACAAAAGATGTCACAGAATGTCCCCATCAGGATCACATGCCCCATTAGTCCTTCTTCTTAATACAGATCCCTGCATCTCACTGCCTTCAACTTCAGACTATGATCTTCCTACCATCTCAATTGATTCCTCCTGAAGTGTGCACAGTGAACGATTTCTCTGTCTTCTGGTCTAAATGAAAAAAAAAACATGCTTCAAACCTAATTCCCTTCCCTCTTTAGCAATGAACAATCCATTATGTGGCTCTGTGGTGCTGCAGATTTTTAATCCAATATTTAGGGTGGTTTGTCAGGATAACAATAGCAATGCTCTGTGGGGCTACAGACATGGCTCAAGTCCACTCAATCAATACAGGTGACCTCCAGAAAAAATGCTTTGCAAAAGACTGGATAATTAATATAGTTTATGACACACCAGGACTTATTGTTGCACCCTTGAGCAGCATTTAGAAGCCTGATATTAATGCAGGGACAGACACTTCTGCTGCTGTTAAATCTGGGTTGTCTCCTTTGTTTTTGGAATAGAACTGGTTAAACCTGAGGAACAAACATTTACATCTAATCATACTGTATTCTAACAGTCATTGTTAGCATACTATTTGTCTTTGGAGTATTTGGGATGCAGTCCTCTATTACCTAATTCTATTTAGTGACTTAATGTCTCCTAAGAACTGGTAAAACTGTATACTATAAATTCAACTGCCATCACGTCTACATTTCCATATTACAGTTTAGCAGTGGAGTGGTCCTCTACACAGGGAACATTGTTTACAAGCTCCACAGAATTAACACTTTGTGGATTCAAAACATAAATGTTAAACTTTCAAAGTGCACAACTTCTGGAAGATACTAAATTGACCCGAGCTATCTGAGCTAGGCAAATCTGTGTTTGAGAGTGGCATGACAAGCAAAAAGGGCACCTGTATTTAACAGTGATTTCAACAAGGATTTTGTTTGTTTGTTTGTTTTTTGAGACAGGGTTTCTCTGTGGCTTTGGAGGTTGTCATGGAACTAGTTCTTTTAGACCAAGCTGGTCCCAAACTCACAGAGATCCACCTGCCTCTCTGTCTCCGGAGTGCTGTGATTAAGGGTGTGCACCACCAACACCCTGCAACAAGGATATTTCAAAGCACAGTCCCAATCTGAATGCTCTGCACAGTCACAGCCAACAGACAGTACATACTCAAGAGTCTGCCATCTGGCCCAGAGAATTGCAAAGGCCATGGACAACTCAGGATCACACAGAAATGCAGTGGTCCACAAACGACCATCAGAACCATGCAGGACAACACAAGACCAGGCAGTAACATGGCAGAGTCTGCTTCTGGCCACTTTCTCCCAACCAGCCTTGGCATGACCCTCCACACTGGTTCCCATAGCTCGACTGGACACTTCTCCCAGTCTCAGGATAGTAGCCCCAAGCTCACCATATTGTGGTTTCCCGGCTCCTATATGCTCAGGTTCCTGCAACAGCACTCACAGTGAAAGACCCCCAGAATGGGGAGAACTTCACTCAAGTCTTGGGATAAACCAATGCCCCAATAATTCAAGAGAGACCATTCTTGATGCAAGCACATGAGGTTTACACAGGGAACCAGTGCACTGGGGCCAAGCTCATGACCCTCACAGGGGCAGAGGAATTTGACCTCCAGTAGCTGTAGTCAGGGGTTTTTAAAAGGGTAAAACCATAAAGAATGGGGGAGTTAGGTAAACATCATAATCATAATGGATGAGGAATTTACATGATAGCTTATGTCTTAACAGGAAGGTTATCTCAAGTAAGAATTCCTTGTTCATTGTATAGTTAAATACTGAGCAGAAATGTGGTGAGATAGTTCGTGGATCAGGGAGTGTTATCTTTTAAGTTTATCTTGAGGTCTCTGGTTTCTCAGAAGAGGACAGAAGGACAAGTTACTCTGTGATGGGCTAGACGCTAGGGGTCTAAAAATGTTGAGTTGGGATCTTTCAACAGCACAGCACACAAGACCACCAGAACATTTTCTCTGTAAAGCCAAGCCTGAAAATTGTGACAGGTAGGATCCAGCACAACTTCTGACTGGCAGATAGCCTGGAGGGACTCATTGCCTGGTGAATCCTGAGTGACAAGAGCTCCTCCCATAGGCTCCCACTGTGCTTTAAGACACTGTCCTTTGGTTCCTGATACTGCCTTCTGAATCAGCAGAGATGTGCATTTCAATAGCATTTGCATCTGACTGGAACAGCAGACTCTGCTCTTTCTCTCTCCCTGATCTCCTTAGCACTCTGTATTGTGTGCTGTGCAGTGAATTTCTGTCACACAGGTGAAAGAGCAGTCAAAATATTTACAAGTAAACAGTGATTTCAGGAAACAATAGGAAAGGTTTTTTATGATGCTTCACCCTGAGGTCAGGTGACCTGAACTTGCTGTTTATCCCATTGCAATAGGGACTTCAGGCAACCAGGAAAGAAAATCAGGAACTAGATCTCAAACCAGATAATGGAACTCTCTCCATACAGAAAGGTGGATGATGGCTCCATGGCTTTAGAAGTTACATTCCTGAAATTCAGAGCAAACTGTTGACAAATGAATAGTAATACAGAGTAGCCCTAATGGAATGCTGAATACTTAGAGAAGAAATTAGCAAGGAAAAAATGTGTTTAGGATCACTATTTTTAGTGTGCACAACTTCCTCAGTCGGGAGTTAAAAAAATAAAAAACACATTTGCATTATTCATGGTTCTCGATATCAACAGGACTGGTAGAATTAATCACTCCATATATGTGGAAATGGATTTATTAGAATGTCTTAGGTGTTGGTCCTGATAGTCCCAAGATGGTTGCCTTCCCATTAAAATTTGAAGAATCAAGGAGTTTTTCTGTTCATGAGGCTGAATATCTCATTTGGTCTTCAATACACAACAAAATCTCAAGGATTTTGGCTTTGTTTCTGATAAAGGAATGAACTTGCTAGGCAGGTCTAGGACAAATTATATATATATTGCTACCAGAAGATCTGAAGTTGGATATCACCTCATGTGATCCAGAATAAATATGAATCTTTAGTTTCAAAAACTGTTGTATAATCCCACAGAAGTGTACCCAACTCTTGGGTTTTAGTCAATTCCTATGGTAGTCAATTTGACTACCAAGAATAGCCATCACAACAACCTAAGCAGAAGAATTGAGAAAGATTTCTTGACTGAAGGAGGCAGGGGAAGCCTGGGAGTTATTTGCAAAACAACACTTTTCCTATGCAAAGAAGCATGTGAAGACTACTCAATATAGCCCACATCACTACCTCTAGAATTACCTAACTCAGTTACCTGGGGCATTCTTTGTTTGATTATCTGTCTGGTTCTGATTTGTTTAAATTGGGGGCAGGTGTTATAGACAGAGTTTCTGCATAGTTATGGATCCCGTCCTGGAACTCTCTTTGTAGACCAGGCTAGTTTTGAATTCTAAGAGATCCATCGGCCTCTGCCTCTCATGTGCATCATTTTCTTACTAAAGGTTTAAAATAGGAACACTAATCTTTATTGTAGACTTTGGAGGTGATAAAATCCATCTGTATCAGCTTCAAGTTGGTGCACATCTTTAATCCCAGCCTGGAGGAGGCAGTAGCAGTTGGATTTCCTTAGTGTGAGGACTGCCAGGTCTACAGAATATGATGCAGGGCTATAGAGATAAATGCTGTCTTCAAAAAAACAAAAATATCCATCTGTAATCTGTTTCACACCTTTTGGCTGCAGTGTACATATATAAGGCATATAGAAGAAAGAGAGGTCTTTCTCTTTGCCTACTGGCCCTAGCACTGGCTACTGAATTTATTCTTTAAAAGCTTTAGAGCCCACTTCCTTGAAATGTATACTGAGGAGCAGCTGGGACTACTGGACTCTTCAACTTTCTATTGGTAGACAGCCATTGTTGGACCAGCTGTGACACAACCTGTGAGACATCCTAATAAATCCACTTTCTACAAACACAGAGAGATTCGTCCTGCCAGCCCTCTGCAAGTAGAGAACACTGAATGATGCAAGTGTTTTCTCACCTGCCCACTGAGGAAGATGTGCTGGCTCAGCATAGTGTTCTTGAACAAATTCTTCCTAGCCTCATTCTCTCTGAGAATTCTACTGACCATGAAGCCTATGATTATTTTTTCTTTTCTTTTTTTCGGGTGGAGGGAGGATTGCAGAGAGGATTTCTCTGTGGCTTTGGAAGCTTTACTGGAACTCGTTCTTGCAAACCAGCGTGGTCTTGAAACCACAGAGATCTACCAACCGCTGCCTCCCAATTGCTGGAATTAAAGGCATGCACCATTACAACCCAGCAAAACTACCCTTTTTATTATTGCTCATTTATCAAGATTTTGACAAGAATTCCAGGAATAAATCTCCCAATGCAATGGAGCTGTCACCCAGGCTTCTGGCAGAAGAGAGAGAGATCATCTTCTTTGTGATCTGCTACCTGCATTTCTCTCATGGTTGTCTGAGGTGCCGGTGACTACCAGGTAAATAGTAGACTCAGTTGCCCTGAACTCAGCAAGAAGACACAGAAGAACCATGCTCTTACAAATTTTTGGGGTGTGGGGTTCAAGGCAGGGTTTCTCTGTGGCTTTGGAGGCTGTCCTGTACGTAACTCTTGTAGACAATGCTAGTCTGGAACTCACAGATATATGCCTGTCTCTGCATCCCAGTGCTGGGATTAAAAGCATGTGCCACCACCACCCAGCACAAATGTCTTTGTTGTCCTAAATATCTCTCTTAATTTATATTTTATTTTTGATTTGTTTTTTTTTTGTTTGTTTGTTTGTTTTTTTCAATGCAGGGTTTCTCTGTATTGCTTAGGAGCCTGTCCTGCAACTGGCGCTGTAGTCCAGGCTGGCCTTGAACTCACAGAGATCCACCTGCCTCTGCCTCCAGAGTGCTGGGAATCATGCTGTGCACCAATAATGCCCAGTACTAGCATCTTTTTGTCCTAAAAATCTCTTTTATTTTTAATATCCTGGACTCCTTTCAAACTGTTGAATAAGAGAATCATTTCAGTCTGTTTTGTGTAATGGTTTGTGCAAGCTAGGCACATTGTTTAGACAAGGAAGAGGATGAATCTGTGAACTACAGAAAGAGAGCTGGGTCATCTAATGGGACAGGCATAAGTGATATTCAAATTTGAGTCTCTGCAGTTCTCTAAAAGGTCCAGGTCTAGAGTAGACGCCAGGTACAGGGAACCCTGTGCTGTGTCTCAGGGACAAAAAATTAAAATTAATAAAAGTTTATCCTGGGTCCTAAATCTATACAGAGAAAAGGAACTTCTAATGGAAAAGGAAACTCTTTAAATAAGTAGTGCAATGGCTGGTGCCTGAGCCCCTGCTGTCAGAGAAGGGGAGATAAACTGTCTAACAGTCCTGCTAACATTCCTTGTTAATTGCTGGTCATAAATATCCCCTGCAAGCTGGAAAGATCCCCAGGCTCAGGGGATAGCTGACAGAAAATCTGACCCCCATAACCCTGGGAGCCCATGCCTTGTCTTACCTTACTCAAACTCTCCCCCTGACATGGAGCTTTGGTTATGGGTCCCATGGCCACTGTAGGGTTAGTCAGTTATGTTCTTGTGACACCCTGTGTTCCCCTTTTACTACATTGTTCCATTAGCCTTTTCTTGAGTGTTTCCCATTGCATGATGATTTCTGCTGGCTTCCTAGATGTCTCCTGTCTCCCTCCATTTCTTCCTGGAATTAGTATACAGGAAGCTATTCCTCTTAATAAGCTTACGTAGAATAAGACACAGCTTAAGGAAGACCTCTCTGCCCCAGCTTTAATCTTTTCTCTATTCTGCTTTACCTATCTTGCTCATCTACTAGCTTCTGTACCTCAGGAGCTGTCATTAAAGGAGGATATGGTCCTGTTACTCATGTACTATGAAATAATTATGTTAATATCTTTCTGTTGAAGTCTTTCCTTTATCTAACTGGCCTGAATTACAGTTTTCTGTTAGTATTTAACTTCTTCAGTGTGTAACCTACAGTCTGACCCTGAAAAACTTAAAGATAACACCAAAGGTGGAATTAAAAAATCTGTTTTATGAGCCTGGAGGTCATGGTGTATGCCTTTAATCTCAGCACTCAGGAGTCAAAGGCTGAGTTTCCTTTGTTCTTCTGATCAAATGTTGATTGAGTTTTCCTGCTTTTATTCTTGGCTTTTTCTCTCCATCCTCTTTTTTCTTTTCCAAATATCATACACCTTCTCCATTGCTGTAGGTTTGTTGTAAGTACAGAAATCACACTGTGTGGACATGTCTATGATTTTTTTTATAATCCTCCCGAGAATTCTATTTGTTTCCACTTTGTTATAGCTTTGTTATCAGGTATCCTGTTATAAGGTGGTGGCAAGTTTCTTCAGATTGTTTAAATTCATGGTGTGAATTTACCTTATAGGGTATCTTAATATTGATGCATCATGTTCTCAATGATTATTTATTTACCTCTTTATTTATGTAGGCATTTCATTCTCATTGCTCTTAATCTGAGAAAGAAAGTTAATGTTTTGCCTAAAAATGCTATTGATCTTGTCTGGTGGATCAGCACTTACTCTTCTTGGGCATGACTTGACATCTGATTCCAACACCCAAATTTGGAGGCTCATAAATTCCTGCTTCTCCAGATCCTGGGTGATACCGTGGTCTCTATTGTGTCACATATATATGCATGGAAAACCTCACTGACACAAAAACTGTATATACAAAAAATTAATACAAACTTGCTTTCAAAATTCTTGTTATTGAGATATGAGAGCAAAACCATTCACTTTGGGTGCATAACACAAATCATACACTGTTTCTTTTTGAATTTTTTTAAAATTTAGTTTTCATTTCAAATACAACCCCAGTTTCTTTCCCTCCACAACTCCTGCCCCCAAACTCACCCCTTTCCCATCACTTTTCCAGAGGAGCTAAGTCCTTGCTTCAGGATTCAACAAAGTCTGGCATACAAAATGAAGAAGTACCAAGCCACTCAATCCTGTATAAAAACTGGATAAGGTATCCCACCATAAGTAGTGGGCTCCAAAAAGCCAATTTTTGGACCTAGGATGGATCCTGTTTCATTGCCAGCCCCCCCACAAACCAAGTCTTATAACTGTCACCCACATTTGCAGGGTCTAATTTAGTCCCATGAATGCTGCCCAGCTCTAAGTCCATAGTCTGTGAGCTCACACTATTGAAGTGTGGTTTTGCTGGAGTGGACTTTTCCCTGTTAGAAGAAGTATGTCACTGTGGGGTGAGGCACTGAGTTTCTCATACTCAGGATGCTGCCCATTGTGTCAGCCAACTTCCTGTGGCCTCTGAGTCAAGTCTTAAGGCCTCTGACCTTCAACACCACATCTGCCTCCATGTTGCCATGCCACTCCCATGATGGTGATTAACTGAACTTAAATTTTAAGGAAGATACCTCAGTAAAATATTTTCTTTGTAAGTATTGACATGGTTCATCGTGTCTCCAGAGCAACAAAAAACAACAAGGACTGATGTTGATACCAGGCACTGGGGTATTACTGTGATAGGCTGGTATTATCATACAATTTCTCTGATATTTTCTAAGAAGAGTTAATCTGCTACCTTACCTATCTCTTTATGTCTGTCCATTGGGATTTCTTTCTCAAGGCTATATGTTACTTAAAGTGCCAAGAAATTGTGCATGTGAACATTCTAGTCAGTCTCCTTCCAAAGTGAATGGGTAAATATGTTGCAATGTCCATGTCATGAAATAAGTATGGGAAGTAGCAGAATTATATGAATATATTGTCAAAGAGGAATATGTTTACAATGTCAGTATCACAATTCCTGGTTTACACATGTATGTGTTATTTTAGAATGCAGTGACCTATGATGATGTGCAAATCCACTTCACCCAGAAAGAGTGGGCTTTGCTGAATCCTTCCCAGAAAAGAATCTACAAAGATGTGATGCTGGACACCTACAGAAAATTTATTGTAGCAGGTGAGACTGAATTTTCCTTCATGATTTAATATAAGGGGACAAATGATTCTTGGTAATTGATACTTTTCTGTAATTTTCATTGAGAACGGAAAATTAAATGAATAACTCATAGTTCTAGAGTTCATTGAAGATATTAACTTAAATTTTCTATAATTTCCATTAATATATCATCTTTTGTCATGCTGTATTTTAGGCTACAGTGGGGAAGACCATAATTTTGAAGAATATTGCCAAAGTTCTAGAAGACATAGAAGGTAATTTTATGTACAAGTTTAAACAATTTTGCCTCTGAAGATATGTTAATACATCCTGGAAGAATTAAAGTAAAGCAACAATGTAAATAAGCACAGCTTAAATTATATTAATGATTTTTATTTTCTCACCAAATCATGTACCTCAATTTCAGGCAGCTATTCTCTGTTTGCAAGGCATTCCTGTGAAAAAGAAGACAGAAAAAAATGCCTTAACAAATACCACCATTTGAATTATAACTCCATGAGTGCTATGCTGTAGAAATGCCAATGCATTTAGTTTCATACCGGTCAGATTTATTTTTATTATTCTAATTTTAAATAGCTTGTTTTACATGTCAATCCCAGTTCCAACTCCCTCCCCTACCCCTGCACACCCTCAACATCCCCACAGCCTCCCACCCTATTGCCATTACCTTACACATAGGGGATATATAGAGTCTGTCATTTCACTCCCGTAAAAGTCCAGGATGAGAGAGCATCCCTCTTTGTGTTATGGACACACGATGTCTGTTTGTATGCCAGAGATAAACACTGATCCACTGCCCATAGCCCCATAGTTTGCCCAAGCCTCCTCACTGACTCACATTGAGGGGGTCTGGATCAGTCCCATGCTGGCCCCCCAGCTGTCGGTCTGGGGTCCAAGAGCTGTATCCTGTTCAGTTCAGCTGTCTATGCTGGTTTTGCCAGCCCTCTCTTTGCCAATTTCCTCATTGTTCCTCTCTATCTGTCACTGGGTTCCTTGGGTTCAGTTCAGTGTTTCACTGTGGTTGTTTGCCTCTGCTTCCATCAGTCACTGGATGAAGGCTCCAGGATGTTTATAGACATCAAGTTCATTATCAGGAATGGGCATTCAAGGTGGTCTCTACACTTTTGTTTAACTTGCCAGTTGGTGTCATCCCATTAGATCACTAGAGGTCACAATGGTGCCTGATCTCTCTTCTAACTTTTGATTCCCTCTTCCCCCTATTCTACCTGCCACACAACCTTCCTGTTCCACTATGACCTACTCTCTCTTCCCCTTCTCCCCCACTCTTGTTCCCAGCTCCCAGCTCCCACTCCCCCCTACCCCTCACTGTGTTAACCATCTCTTTAGAAGGTCTTGCCTGATTCCATTTGTTAATTGTCGATCTCAGTATCAGTACCACTGGTGTTATTTTCAGGAAGTCATCTCCTGTACCAAACTTGTTGAAGAGTATCTACCACTTTGTCTTCTAAGAGTTTCAGTGTGGTTGGATTTATGTTGAGATCTTTGATCCACTTGGACTTAAGTTTTGTACAAGGGGATAAACATGGGTCTATCTGCAGTCTTCTGCATACCAATACCCAGTCATGCCAGCACAGTTTGTTGAAGATGCTTTTTTTCCATTGAATAGATTTAGCTTCTTTGTCAAAAATCAAGTGTTCACAGGTGTGTGGGTTAAAATCAATGTTTTCAATTCAGTTCCATTGGTCTACCTGCCTATTTTTGTGCCAATACCAAGCTGTTTTCAGGACTATAGTTCTATAATAGAGCTTGAAGTCAGGTATGGTGATGCCTCCTGATATCCTTTATTGTATAGGGTTGTTTTGGCTATCCTGGGCCTTTTGTTTTTCCATATAAAGGTTATTATTGTTCTTTCAAGGTCTGTAAAGAATTGTGCCAGGATTTTGATAGAGATTGCATTGAATATGTAGACTGCTTTTGGCAAGAATACCATTTTGATTATGTTGATCCTACCAATCCAAGATCATGGGAGATCTTTCCATTTTCTGGTATCCTATTTGATTTCTTTCTTTAGAGACCCAAAGTTCTTGATATACAGGTCTTTCGCTTCCTTGGTTAACATTATCCCCAGATATTTGATGCTGTTTATGGCTATTGTAAAGGGTGAGGTTTCTGATTCCTTTCTCAGCCACTTCATCTACTGTATATAACAGGGTCATGGGTTTTTTTTTGAGTTAACCTTGTATCCTGCCATTTTGCTGAAGGTGGTTATCAGCTCTAGGAGTTCTCTTGTGGAGTTTTTCGGGTCACTTATGTAAATTCTCATATCATCTGCAAATAGTGAAAACTTGACTTCTTTTCCTATTTGTATCCCTTTGATCTCCTTTTGTTGTCTTATTGCTGTAGCTAGAACTTCAAGTACAATATTTATGAGATATGGAGAGAGTGGACAGCCTTGTCTTGCTCCTGATTTTAGAGGAATTGCATTGAGTTTTTCCCCATTTAGTTTGATGTTAGCTGTTGGTTTACCTTATATTGCTTTTGTTATGTTCAGGTATGTTCCTGTTATCCCTGATGTCCTAGGACCTTTATCATGAAGGGGTGCTGGATTTTGTCAAAGGTTTTTTCAGCATCTAGTGAGATGATCATGTGGTTTATCTTTCACAGTTATTTTATATGGTGGATTACAGTGATAGATTTTCTAATGTTGAACCATCCCTGCATTCCTGGGATGAAGCCTACTTGATCATGATGGATGATTTTTCTGATGTGTTATTGAATCCAGTTTGCTAGTACTTTATTGCGTATTTTTGCATCGATGTTCATGAGTGAAATTCGTCTATAGTTCTCTTTCTTAGTTGTGTCTTTTGTGGTTTGGGTGTCAAGTTAATTTTATCCATATAAAAAGAGTTGGGCAGTGAGCCTCTTGCTTCTGTTGTGTGAAATACTTTGAGGAGTTTTGGAATTAGCTCTTCTTTGAATTTCTGGTCGAATTCTGCACTGAAGCCATCTGGGCCTGGGCTTTTTTGTTTGGGAGAGGTTTGATAACTGTTTCAATAGAATTCATTAAGAATTATAGGTCTCTTTATATTGCTTATCTATTCTTGTTTTAATTTCAGCAAGTGATATCTATCCAGGAAATTGTCAAATTCCTTTAAATTTTTTATTTTTGTGGTGTACAGATTTCAAAGTATGCCCAGATGATTCTCTGGATTTCCTCAGTGTTCGTAGTTATGTCCCCCATTTCATTTCTGATTTTGTTAATTTGCATGGTCTCTGTCATTTGGATAATTTGGACAGAGGTTTGTTTATTTTGTTGATATTCCTAAAGAAACAACTCTTTGTTTCATTGATTCTTTTCAATGATTTCCTGGGTTCTACTTGATTTATTTCAGCCCTCAATTTGATTATTTCTTGGTGTCTGCTCCTCCTGGGTGAGTTTGCTTCTTGTTGTTCTAGAACATTCAGGTGTGCTATTAATTCTCTAGTGTGACTGTTCTCCAGTTTCTTCATGTGGGTACTTAGTGCCATGAACATTCCTCTCAGCACTGATTTCAAAGTGTCCCATAATTTGGGTATGTTGTGTCTTCATTTTCATTGAATTCTAGGAAGTCTTTCATTTCTTCTTTTTCTTCCTTTACCCAGCGATGGTGCAATTGTGCTTGTTCAATTTCCATAAGTTTGTAGGATTTTTGTGATTTGTGTTATTGTTGAATTCTAACTTTAATGCATGATGGTCTGATAAGATACAGGGGGTTATTCCAATTTTTTGTATCTGTGGAGATTTGCTGTGTTTCCTATTATGTGGTAAATTTTAGTGAAGTTTAAGTGTGGCACTGAGAAGAAGATATATCTTTTTGTGTTTGGGTAGAATGTTCTATAGATATCTGTTAAACCCAGTTGGGTCATAACTTCTATTAGTTCTTTTGTTTTTTTGTTAAGTTTCTGTTGGTTTGTCCTGTCTAGCAGTGAGAGCAGAGTGTAGAAGTCTCCTTCTATTAGTGTGTGAGATTTAATGTGCCATTTGAACTTTAGTAATGTTTCTTTCACGAATGTAAGTGCCTTTGTATTTGGGGCATAGATGTTCAAAATTGAGACTTCATCTTGATGGACTTTTCCTTTGATGAATATGAAATGTCCTTATTCATCTCTTTTGATTGATTTCAATTTGAAGTCTATATTGTTAGGTATTAGGACGGCTACACTTGCTTGTTTCTTGGGTCTGTTTCATTTGAGAAACTTTTCGAAACATTTTACTCTGAGGTAACATCTGTCTTTGATGTTGAGATGTATTTCTTGTATGCAACAGAAGGATGGGTTCTGTCTTGATATCCATTCTGCTAGTCTGTATCTTTGTATAGGCAAGTTGAGATCATTCAAATTGAGGGATATTAATGACCATTGTTTGCTGATTCTTGTTTGTGCTTGATTTATTGGTAGTGGAGTTATTTTTGTGTAGGTTTTCCTCCCTTTTTTTGGTGTTTCTTAAAGTGGGATTATCTACTCCCTGTGTCTTAGTGAGTGTAGTTATCTTCGTTGGGTCTAGGTTTTCTTTCTAGCACCTTCTGTAGAACTGGATTCATAGATACATATTGTTGAAATCTGGCTTTGTCATGGAAATTTTGTTTTCTCCTTCTATGGTAATATATATTACCATACAATATGGTATATAGCAGTCTGGGCTGCCATGCCTGTTCCCTTAGTGTTTGTAGGACATCTGTCCTGGATCTTCTGGCTTTCATAGTTTCTCTTGAGAAGTCAGGTGTAATTCAGATAGGTCTGCCTTTATATGTTACTTGGCCTTTTTTTTTTTAGCTGCTCTTAATATTTTCTCTTTATTCAGTAGATTTGATGTTTTGTTCATTATATGGTGAGGTGACTTCTTTTTCTGGGCCAGCCTACTTGGTGTTCTGTAAGATTCTTGTATTTTCATAGGCATATCCTTTTTTAGGTTAAGGAAGTTGACTTCTATGATTTTATTGAATATGTTTTCTGTACCTTTCAGCTGTATTTCTTCACCTTCTTCTATACCTATTATTCTCAGGTTTGGATTCTTCATGGTGTATCATATTTCCTGGCTATTTTGAGTTAGGGATTTGTTGGTTTTGAGATTTTCTTTGGTTGACAATTGTATATCCTCTAATGAGTCTGCAACACCTGAAATTCTCTCATGTATCTCTTGTATTCTACTGGTGACACTTGCATCTGTAATTCCTAATTGTTTACACAGCCTTTCTAATTCTAGCTTCCCCTCATTCTGTGTTTTCTTTATTGTTTCTATTTCAGCTTTCAATCCTTCAACTGTTTGAGTTGTTTCTTCATTTGTTTGGATGGTTTTTCTTGGTTCTCTTTAGATTCTTTGAGAGATTCATTTATTTCTTGAATTTTTCTCACCTTTCTTGGAATTTTTGGGTTTTTCTTTTAATTCTTTAAGGGATTTCCACGTTCCCTCTTTGAGGGTCTCTATCTTCTTCATAAAATAAATTTTCAGGTCTGTCTCCTCTGCTTCATCCATGTAGTGTTTTTCAGGTCTTGTTGGCATTGTTTCTCTAGATTCTGGTGGAGTGATGTTGGTCTTTCTATTGCTGAGTGTGCTCTTATTCTGTCTTCTTCCCATCTCTTCTTCCAGTGGGTGCAGGTGGAGTCTTTCTGTCACCACTGGTCTCCTTCCTTCCTGAAAATGAATCTGGGGATGCTGACATTGAAGCTGGAACTGAAGTTGGGGTTGCTGGAGGTTGGGGCATCAAAGGGCAGAAGCCTTTCCTGTGTGGGTGGGTCTTCTTGATGCCACGAGCGGGCCCCCAGAAGATTGAGTGGATGAGTGTTTGGCTGGGGATTGGGAGTTTGCTTCCCCGGAGACCCAAGATCACCTAAAGATGGTATCACCAGAGGTTGGAGCGTGGAAAGGTCATGTGTTTCCTGTGTGGGCAGGTCTCCTGGATGCCAGGAGCAGCCCCTGGAAGATCAAGGGGATGGGTGTTGGGTGGGGGATAGGGAGTGTCCCCCCAGAAACCCAAGCTTACCTGAAGATGGGATGGCAGGAAGTTGGGTACTGGAATGGCTGAATTCCTGCTCATATATTTTAAGTGGTATTCATATCGAATAGGTGGTAATTTTATGTCCCATACCTTCTAAGAAAATAGTCTATAGTAAAGGTATCATTATTCATACATTTGGGAATTTCCTAAGATTATTGAAAGGGTCAGTTTAAAAGAGTCAAGAGGGTTTTTGTGGAGAAACCTTAATCCCTATACCACATGTCTGTGAGAAAAAGAAAGGCAAACTTTGTGACTTCTCTATGGAAATATTTTATTTGTTATTCTTCCTTTAGCAACAATATCTTTTCCACTGGGATAGGGATAGTGCTTACCTTTACTCCCAGCAGTTGAGAGGCAGAAGTAGAGGATCTCTGTAAGTTGGAGGCCATCCTGGTCTGCAGAGTAAGTGCCAGGACAGGATCCAAAGGAATACAGAGGAACACTGTCTCAAATTCCAAGAAAAAAGGATATCTTTTGTCAATATAAATACACACCATTTGAGCATAGAATATGGAAATAAGCAATGTACTGTCTGTGTGTCTGTCTCTCTTAGGACAATTAGAAAATATGAGTGAAATTCTGTTGTCACCATTTTGAGGAGAGTTGTTGAATATGAATGAGTTTAAAAGTAATTGATTTTCTGACTTTTATGGAAAGACATCAACAAATTCCCAATGCAGAAAGCCTTATGAGTTTTGGAATATGTGAATGTTTCCATTTCTACTGTTATATTCTGCCAATGCATTATGACTCACAGTATAGGAAAACTTATTAATGCAATAACTATGGCAAAGCTCTGTTTTCCTCTAGTTCTTTTTAATATTAGAAAATTCTCATATAAAAAGATGCCATGAATGTGGGCCATGAGAAAAAGATTCCTAAGATCACAAGTATCATCAAATACACAAAAACAACCCCTCATGAAAGGAAGTATCATGGATATAAAACTTAAGATCTGATTCTTCCTTACAATTATGCCAAATTGTAAATTAAGCCATACAGATACTAAGTTTCTTCAGTATACTGAATATCGTAAAACTTTTACATGTACCAATCAACTTTTTAGGAAAAAAAGCAGCCATACATGGAAGGAACCCCGTGAATAAACTCAACGTGTTAAAACCTTTGTTTGTTGATGTGTTAAAATAGTATGTGAATCATCATTTTCTAAATGGGAGATGGCTTCCAGAATGGTCTAATGAGACATAATTTCAGATTCAAGTAATGTTGTCTTAGGAAATCCTAACATATGGATAGAGAGATCTAGAGGTTGTATTCTCATGTCACATCATAACTCATGTAATTGTATCTACCTTACTTTTTAATTTCACTATTTATCATTTATCCATCCATCAATCAGTAATCTATATCCCTCACTTAAATGCTGAAGATATTCAAGTAGCAATCTACATTAGTTTCTAATTGCTGTGACAAAATACTGAACTGTATCAATTTGTGGAATAAAGTATTTATTTAGTCTCAAAAAAAAACACAAAAAAAACCTCTGTTTGTTACAGGCATCTTCAACACCATGAGAAATTTAATACTGGAGAGAAACCACATGAAAGACTTCAATATGGTGAAGTCTTTCCATGTCACAGATGTCTACAACTCATTAAAGAACATATACTGGAGGGAAATCACATGAATGTAATCAAAGTCGTAAACCTTTTGCAAGTCATAAAGGAACATATATTTGCAAAGAAACCCTGCATATATAATATGTGTCGTAAAGGCTTTGCAAGTAGCACTGTGCTCAAATAATATAATGGGGAGAGACCTTTTGAATATTATCAATGTGGTAAAGCATATGCAAGGCATGGTCATCTTCAAAGACATAAAAGAGCACACATGGGAGAGAAACCTTATGAATGTAATCAATGTGGTAAAGCCTATGCTTATCAATGTCATCTTCAAGTACATAAAAGAACACACACTGCAGAGAAACCCTACAACTACAATCAGTGTGGTAAAATCTTTTCAAAGATCAGTAATTTCCAAGTACATAAAAAAAACACACTGGAGAGAAACCCTATGAATGCAACCAGTGTGGTAAAGCTTTTGCGGGTCACAGTGAGCTTAAAAGACTTATAAGAACACACACTGCAGAGAAACCCTATATATGTAATCAATGTGGTAAAGCCTTTTCACATGTCAGTAGTCTGAAAACACATGAAAGAACACATACAGGAGTGAGACCCTATGAATGTATTCAATGTGGTAAGGCTTTTGCACAACAAGGCAGTCTTGTAAGTCATAAAAGAACACACACTGGAGAGAAAACCTATGAATGTAATCAGTGTGGTAAAGCCTTTTCACAACTCACCAATCTTGTAAGTCATAAAAGAATACATTCTGGAGAGAAACTGTATGAATGTAATCAATGTGGTAAAACCTATTCACATGTTGGCAGTCTCCAATATCATAAAAGAACACATACTGGAGTGAAACCCTATGTATGTTATCAATGTGGAAAAGCTTTTGTAAGTCATAGTGATCTTAAAAGACATAAAAGAACACACACTGGAGAGAAACCCTATGAATGCAATCAATGTGGTAAAGATTTTGCAAGCCATAGTGATCTTAAAAACATAAAAGAACACACACTGGAGTGAAACCTGATGAATGCCATCAATGTGGTAAAGCATTTTCACAACACAGCCATTTTGTAAGGAACAAAAGAACACATACTTGAGAGAGATCCTGTGAATCTAATCAACATTCTAAAGCCTTTGTAAGTATTATCAGTCTTTAAAATCATGAATAAAATCATACTGAAGAGAAACTATAAATGTAAGCAGTATGATAAAATTGAGGGCCTGAGAAATCTCATAATGAAGGGAATCTTACTATAAAGGATTTGGTGTGGGCTTCAGACAACACACAAAATTAATACAAGATTCTGGAGAGAAAAAAATCTGAAAAGTGTCAACAGTCTGTTCAAAAATAATGAT
Organism: Mesocricetus auratus; assembly: GCF_017639785.1. Taxonomy (NCBI): domain Eukaryota; kingdom Metazoa; phylum Chordata; class Mammalia; order Rodentia; family Cricetidae; genus Mesocricetus; species Mesocricetus auratus. Next base: position 21,362 of record NW_024429411.1, read on the forward strand.
GTCTCTATTTTGTTTGCACCTGCAAACTCATATGGAAAAACGTCCTACAATTTCATTGGTAAGGTAACCCTTTTTTATTTCACACTTTTAATTATATAATAAAATCTCATTCAGATCAATTAGTTCTCAAAATTTAATCCTATGTGCTTACTTCTATTACATGAACCAATTCATGATGAAGGGAAACTGTTAAAACATTAAATGCCTCAAAAGCTTGGTTATAGGTATGACTGCTTACAAGAAAAATATTCATGGGTGGAAATCTGTTTGCTTAGAGATTTGATTTAGTTTTAAATAAGTGATATCAGTGTGTGGGTTTGCTACTGCTCATGCTTGTTCCAAAGAAGGTTAGACCAGTGAGTATTCCTGTAGCAGAAACTACAGAAAGTTTTCAAAACCCTGACCTTGGTTCCTGCAATGAACTTGTCATTATTTTGCCCATTCATATCTTTAACACTGTACATATTTTAAATCATTTTGTATCATGTTTATACCAGGTAATAGGGAAGACCTCAAGGAAAAGAAAACCCTATTCATATAAACAATTTTGTAAATACTTCATACTTGTCTTTATTTTCAATAAAAACGTTTTGTGTGATGTTGGGGTATTAGTAAGTTCATCAGACCTGAAATTAATGATGAATGTGTGTTTTATTGGGGAAGCAGTTACACATATAATATTAACGAGTTGTCATAGATTTCCTGCTCCAGAAGATGCAGTCTCTGCCATTCTGACACATTTGGCAACCCAAGAGAGCGAGAGAGCAAGTGAGAGAGAGCCAACCCCATGCATCTCCACCTTCATTTGTGGTACACTTAACCAAATGCACAGCACAGGAAACTCATAAAGTTCCCTCATATCTGACCGGCCGATCAACTAGAGGCTCTGATTGGTATCATGAGTTTTCATGAAGTTAAGCGCGTAGTTTCACAAACAATGTTGTATCATTAGTTTTCATGTAGATTCTCAAACAGATTGGTATCGTTAGTTTTCATCAGGTGAAGCATGTAGTTTCTCACACTGTGTTGTATCGATAGTTTTCATGAAGATAAGCAAGAAGTTTCACAAACAGTGTTGTATCATTAGTTTTCATGGAGTTAAGCATGCAGATTCTCTCACAGAGTTGTATCGTGAGTTTTCATGAAGATAAGCACATAGGTACACACACAATGTTGTGTCGTTAGTTTTCATGAAGTTAAGATTGTAGTTTCTCACACAGTGTTGTATGGTGAGTTTTCATGAAGATAAGAATGTAGGTTCACAAACAGTGTTGTATCCTTAGATTTCATGAAGTTAAGCTTGTAGTTTATCACACAATGTTGTATTGTGAGTTTTCATGAAGATAAGCGCATGGTTTCACAAACAACGTTGTATCGATAGTTTTCATGAAGTTAAGCATGTAGCTTCACAACCAGTGTAGTATCGTTACTTTTCATGAAACTAAGCATGTAGTTTCCCACACAGTGTTGTATCGTTAGTTTTCATGAAGTTAAGCAAGTAGTTTCACAAACAGTGTTGTATCGTGAGTTTTCATGAAGTTAAGCACGAAGTTTCATAAACAATGTTGTATCGTTAGTTTCCATGAAGATAAGCATGTAGATTCTCAAACAGTTTGGTATCGTTAGTTTTCATCAAGTTAAGCATGTAGTTTCTCACACTGTGTTGTATCGATAGTTTTCATGAAGTTAAGCAAGTAGTTTCACAAACAGTGTTGTATCGTTAGTTTTCATGGAGTTAAGCAAGCAGATTCTCACACAGTGTTGTATCGTGAGTTTTCATGAAGATAAGCACGTAGGTTCACAAACAGTGTTGTGTCGTTAGTTTTCATGAAGTTAAGATTGTAGTTTCTCACACAGTGCTGTATGGTGAGTTTTCATGAAGATAAGCATGTAGGTTCACAAACAGTGTTGTATCCTTAGTTTTCATGAAGTTAAGCATGTACATTCTCACACAGTCTTGTATCGATAGTTTTCATGAAGTTAAGCTTGTAGTTTCACAAACAGTGTTGTATCGTTAGTTTTCATGGAGTTAAGTAAGCAGATTCTCACGCTGTGTTGTATCGTGAGTTTTCATGAAATTAAGCATGTAGGTTCACAAACAGTGTTGTATCCTTAGTTTTCATGAGGTTAAGCAAGCAGATTTTCTCACGCTGTTGTATCGTTAGTTTTCATGAAGTTAAGCTTGCAGTTTCTCACATAGTGTTGTTTCGATAGTTTTCATGAAGTTAAGCAAGTAGTTTCACAAACAGTGTTTTATCGTGAGTTTTCATGAAGTTAAGCGCTTAGTTTCACAAGCAATGTTGTATCGTTAGTTTTCATGAACATAAGCATGTAGATTCTCAAACACTTTGGTATCATTAGTTTTCATCAAGTTAAGCATGTAGTTTCTCACATTGTGTTGTATCGATAGTTTTCATGAAGTTAAGCAAGTAGTTTCAAAACAGTGTTGTATCGTTAGTTTTCATGAAGTTAAGCATGCAGATTCTCACACAGAGTTGTATCGTGAGTTTTCATGAAGATAAGCACGTAGGTTCACACACAGTGTTGTGTCGTTAGTTTTCATGAAGTTAAGATTGTAGTTTCTCACACAGTGTTGTATGGTGAGTTTTCATGAAGATAAACATGTAGGTTCACAAAGAGTGTTGTAACCTTAGTTTTCATGGAGTTAAGCAAGCAGATTATCTCACACTGCTGTATCGTTAGTTTTCATGAAGTTAAGCTGTAGTTTCTCACACAGTGTTTTATCGATAGTTTTCATGAAGTTAAGCATGAAGCATCACAACCAGTGTTGTATCATTACTTTCCATGAAACTAAGCATGTAGTTTCTCACACAGTCTTGTATCGATAGTTTTCATGAAGTTAAGCTTGTGGTTTCACAAACAGTGTTGTATCGTTAGTTTCCTGGAGTTAAGCAAGCAGATTCTCACGCTGTATTGTATCGTGAATTTTCATGAAGTTAAGCGCATCGTTTCAGAAACAATGTTGTATCTTTAGTTTTCATGAAGTTAAGCATGTAGATTCTCAAAAAGTTTGGTATCATTAGTTTTCATCAAGTTAAGCATGTAGTTTCTCACACTGTGTTGTATCGATAGTTTTCATGAAGTTAAGCAAGTAGTTTCACAAACAGTGTTGTATCGTTAGTTTTCAAGGTGTTAAAGATGCAGATTCTCACACAGAGTTGAACGTGAGTTTTCAGGAAGATATGCACGTAGGTTCACACACAGTGTTGTGTCGTTAGTTTTCATGAAGTTAAGATTGTAGTTTCTGACACAGTGTTGTGTCATGAGTTTTCATGAAGATAAGCACGTGATTTCACAAACAATGTTGAATCGATAGTTTTCATGAAGTTAAGCATGTAGCTTCACAACCAGTGTTGTATCGTTACTTTTCATGAAACTAAGCATGTAGTTTCTCACACAGTGTTGTATCGTTAGTTTTCATGAAGTTAAGCAAGTAGTTTCACAACAGTGTTGTATCATTAGTTTTCCTGGAGTTAAGCATGCAGATCCTCACACAGAGTTGAATCGTGAGTTTTCATGAAGATAAGCAAGTAGGTTCACACACAGTGTTGTGTCGTTAGTTTTCATGAAGTTTAGATTGTAGTTTCTCACACAGTGTTGTATGGTGAGTTTTCATGAAGTTAAGCTTGTGGATTCACAAACAGTGTTGTATAATTAGTTTTCTTGGAGTTAAGCAAGCAGATTCTCACGCTGTGTTGTATCGTGAGTTTTCATGAAATTAAGCACGTAGGTTCACAAACAGTGTTGTATCCTTAGTTTTCATGGAGTTAAGCAAGCAGATTTTCTCACGCTGTTGTATCGTTAGTTTTCATGAAGTTAAGCTTGCAGTTTCTCACACAGTGTTGTTTCGATAGTTTTCATGAAGTTAAGCAAGTAGTTTCACAAACAGTGTTTTATCGTGAGTTTTCATGAAGTTAAGTGATAGTTTCACAAGCAATGTTGTATCGTTAATTTTCATGAACATAAGCATGTAGATTCTCAAACACTTTGGTATCATTAGTTTTCATCAAGTTAAGCATGTAGTTTCTCACATTGTGTTGTATCGATAATTTTCATGAAGTTAAGCAAGTAGTTTCAAAACAGTGTTGTATTGCTAGTTTTCATGGAGTTAAGCATGCAGATTCTCACACAGAGTTGTATCGTGAGTTTTCATGAAGATAAGCACGTAGGTTCACACACAGTGTTGTGTCATTAGTTTTCATGAAGTTAAGATTGTAGTTTCTCACACGGTGTTCTATGGTGACTTTTCATGAAGATAAACATGTAGGTTCACAAAGAGTGTTGTAACCTTAGTTTTCATGTAGTTAAGCAAGCAGATTTTCTCACACTGCTGTATCGTTAGTTTTCATGAAGTTAAGCTGTAGTTTCTCACACAGTGTTTTATCGATAGTTTTCATGAAGTTAAGCATGTAGCATCACAACCAGTGTTGTATCATTACTTTTCATGAAACTAAGCATGTAGTTTCTCACACAGTCTTGTATCGATAGTTTTCATGAAGTTAAGCTTGTGGTTTCACAAACAGTGTTGTATCGTTAGTTTTCCTGGAGTTAAGCAAGCAGATTCTCACACTGTGTTGTATCGTGAATTTTCATGAAGTTAAGTGCTTAGTTTCACAAACAATGTTGTATCTTTAGTTTTCATGAAGATAAGCATGTAGATTCTCAAAAAGTTTGGTATCGTTAGTTTTCATCAAGTTAAGCACGTAGTTTCTCACACTGTGTTGTATCGATAGTTTTCATGAAGTTAAGCAAGTAGTTTCACAAACAGTGTTGTATCGTTAGTTTTCAAGGTGTTAAAGATGCAGATTCTCACACAGAGTTGAATCGTGAGTTTTCAGGAAGATATGCACGTAGGTTCACACACAGTGTTGTGTCGTTAGTTTTCATGAAGTTAAGATTGTAGTTTCTCACACAGTGTTGTACTGTGAGTTTTCACGAAGATAAGCATGTAGGTTCACAAACAGTGTTGTATCCTTAGTTTTCATGAAGTTAAGCTTGTAGTTTCTCACACAGTGTTGTGTCATGAGTTTTCATGAAGATAAGCACGTGATTTCACAAACAATGTTGAATCGATAGTTTTCATGAAGTTAAGCATGTAGCTTCAAAACCAGTGTTGTATCGTTAGATTTCATCAAGATAAGCATGTAGTTTCTCACACAGAGTTGTGTCGTGAGTTTTCATGAAGATAAGCACGTAGGTTCACAAACAGTGTTGTGTCATTAGTTTTCATGAAGTTAAGATTGTAGTTTCTCACACAGTGTCGTATGGTGAGATTTCATGAAGATAAGCATGTAGGTTCACAAACAGTGTTGTATCCTTAGTTTTCATGAAGTTAAGCTTGTAGTTTCTCACACAGTGTTGTATGGTGAGTTTTCATGAAGTTAGGCATGTAGTTTCAAAAACAGTGTTGTATCGTGAGTTTTCATGAAGTTAAGCGCATAGTTTCACAAACAATGTTGTATCGTGAGTTTTCATGAAGATAAGCATGTAGATTTTCAAACAGTTTGGTATCGTTAGTTTTCATCAAGTTAAGCATGTAGTTTCTTACCCTGTGTTGTATCGATAGTTTTCATGAAGTTAAGCAAGTAGTTTCACAAACAGTGTTGTAACATTAGTTTTCATGGAGTTAAGCAAGCAGATACTCACACAGAGTTGTATTGTGAGTTTTCATGAAGATAATCACATAGGTTCCCACACAGTGTTGTGTTGTTAGTTTTCATGAAGTTAAGATTGTAGTTTCTCACACAGTGTTGTATGGTGTGTTTTCATGAAGATAAGCATGTAGGTTCACAAACAGTGTTGTATTGTTAGTTTTCATGGAGTTAAGTAATCAGATTCTCACGCTGTGTTGTATCGTGAGTTTTCATGAAATTAAGCATGTACTTTCACAAACAGTGTTGTATAATTAGTTTTCATGGAGTTAGGCAAGCAGATTTTCTCACACTGTTGTATCATTAGTTTTCATGAAGTTAAGCTTGTAGTTTCTCACACAGTGTTTTATCATGTGTTTTCATGAAGATAAGCGCGTGGTTTCACAAACAATGTTGTATCGATAGTTTTTATGAAGTTAAGTATGTAGCTGCACAACCAGTGTTGTATTGTCAGTTTTCATCAAGTTAAGCATGTAGTTTCTCAAACAGTCTTGTATCGATAGTTTTCAAGAAGTTAAGCTTGTAGTTACACAAACAGTGTTGTATCGATAGTTTTCATGTAGTTAAGCAAGCAGATTCTCACGCTGTGTTGTATCGTGAATTTTCATGAAGATAAGCCCGTAGGATCACACACAGTGTTGTGTCATTAGTGTTCATGAAGTTAAGATTGTAGTTTCTCACACAGTGTAGTATTGTGAGTTTTCATGATGATAAGCACGTGGTTTCACAAACAATGTTGTATCGATAATAGATTTCATGAAGTTAAGCATGTAGCTTCACAACCAGTGTTGTATCGTTACTTTTCATGAAACTAAGCATGTAGTTTCTCACACAGTGTTGTATCGTTAGCTTTCAAGAAGTTAAGCAAGTAATTTCACAAACAGTGTTGTATCGTTAGTTTTCATGAAGTTAAGCGCGTAGTTTCACAAACAATGTTGTATTGCTAGTTTTCATGAAGATAAGCATGTAGATTCTCAAACAGGTTGGTATCGACAGTTTTCATCAAGTTAAGCATGTAGTTTCTCACACTGTGTTGTATCGATAGTTTTCAGGAAGTTAAGCAAGTAGATTAACTAACAGTGTTGTATCGTTAGTTTTCATGGAGTTAAGCATGCAGATTCTCAAACAGAGTTGTATCGTGAGTTTTCATGAAGATAAGCACATAGGTTCACACATAGTGTTGTGTCGTTAGTTTTCATATAGTTTAGATTGCAGTTTCTCACACAGTGTTGTATGGTGAGTTTTCATGAAATAAACATGTAGGTTCACAAACAGTGTTGTATCCTTAGTTTTCATGAAGTTAAGCTTGTAGTTTCTCACACAGTGTTGTATCGTGAGTTTTCATGAAGATAATCGCTTGGTTTCACAAACAATGTTGTATCGATAGTTTTCATGAAGTTAAGCATGTAGCTTCACAACCAGTGTTGTATTGTTAGTTTTCATCAAGTTAAGAATGTAGTTTCTCACACAGTGTTGTTTCGATAGTTTCCATGAAGTTAAGCATGTAGCTTCACAACCAGCGTTGTATCGTTACTTTCATGAAACTAAGCATGTAGTTTCTCACACAGTGTTGTATGGCTAGTTTTTAAGAAGTTAAGCAAGTAGTTTCACAAACAGTGTTGTATTGTTAGTTTTCATGAAGTTAAGCACGTAGTTTCACAAACAATGTTGTATCGCTAGTTTTCATAAAGATAAGCATGTAGATTCTCAAACAGTTTGGTATCATTAGTTTTCATCAAGTTAAGCATGTAATTTCTCACACTTTGTTGTATCGATAGGTTTCATGAAGTTAAGCAAGTACATTCACAAACAGTGTTGAATCATTAGTTTTCATGGAGTTAAGCAAGCAGATTGTCACACTGAGTTGTATCGTGAGTTTTCAGGAAGATAAGCATGGAGATTCACAAATAGTGTTGTGTCGTTAGGTTTCATGAAATTAAGATTGTAGTTTCTCACACAGTGTTGTATGGTGAGTTTTCATGAAGATAAGCATGTAGGTTCACAAACAGTGTTGTATCCTTAGTTTTCATTAAGTTAAGCTTGTAGTTTCTCACACAGTGTTGTATCGTGAGTTTTCATGAAGATAAGCGTGAGGTTTCACAAACAATGTTGTATCGTTACTATTCATGAAGATAAGCATGGAGATTCTCAAACAGTTTGGTATCGTTAGTTTTCATCAAGTTAAGCATGTAGCTTCACAACCAGTGTTGTATTGTTAGTTTTCATCAAGTTAAGCATGTAGTTTCTCACACAGCCATGTATCGATAGTTTTCATGAAGTTAAGCTTGTGGTTTCACAAACAGTGGTGTAAAGTTAGTTTTCATGTAGTTGAGCAAGCAGATTCTCACGCTGTGTTGTATCATGAGTTTTCATGAAATTAAGCATGTAGGTTCACAAACAGTGGTGTATCCTTAGTTTTCATGGAGTTAAGAAAGCAGATTTTCTCACACTGTTGTATCGTTACTTTTCATGAAGTTAAGCTTGTAGTTTCTCACACAGTATTGAATGGGTAGTTTTCATGAAGTTAAGCATGTAGCATCACAACCAGTGTTGTATCATTACTTTTCATGAAACTAAGCATGCAGTTTCTCACACAGTGTTGTATCGTTAGTTTTCATGTAGTTAAGCAAGTAGTTTCACAAACAGTGTTGTATCGTGAGTTTTCATGAAGTTAAGCACGTAGTTTCACAAACATTGTTGTATCGTTAGTTTTCATGAAGATGAGCATGTAGATTCTCAAACAGTTTGGTACGGGTAGTTTTCGTCATGTTAAGTATGTAGATTTTCACACTGTGTTGTATCGATAGTTTTCATGAAGTTAAGCAAGCAGATTCTCACGCTGTGTTGTATCGTGTGTTTTCATGAAATTAAGCATGTAGGTTCACAAACAGTGTTGTATCCTTAATTTTCATGGAGTTAAGCAAGCAGATTTTCTCACACTGTTGTATCATTAGTTTTCATGAAGTTAAGCTTGTAGTTTCTCACACAGTGTTGTATCGACAGTTTTCATGAAGTTAAGCATGTAGCTTCACAACCAGTGTTGTATCGTTACTTTTCATGAAACTAAGCATGTAGTTTCTCCCACAGTGTTGTATCGTTAGTTTTCAAGAAGTTAAGCAAGTAGTTTCACAAACAGTGTTGTATCGTGAGTTTTCATGAAGATAAGCATGTATCTTCACAACCAGTGTTGTATTGGTAGTTTTCATCAAGTTAAGCATGTAGTTTCTCACACAGTCTTGTATCGATAGTTTTCATGAAGTTAAGCTTGTAGTTTCACAAACACTATTGTATCGTTAGTTTTCATGGAGTTAAGCAAACAGATTCTCACGCTGTGTTGTACAGTGAGTTTTCATGAAATTAAGCATGTAGGTTCACAAACAGTGTTGTATCCTTAGTTTTCATGGAGTTAAGCAAGCAGAATTTTTCTCACACTGTTTTATCAATTGTTTTCATGAAGTTAAGCTTGTAGTTTCTCATACAGTTTTGTATCGGTAGTTTTCATGAAGTTAAGCATGTAGTTTCACAACCAGTGTTGTATCGTTACTTTTCATGAAACTAATCATGTAGTTTCTCACACTGTGTTGTATCTATAGTTTTCATGAAGTTAAGCAAGTAGTTTCACGAAAAGTGTAGTATCGTTAGTTTTAATGGAGTTAAGCAAGCAGATTCTCACACAGAGTTGTATCGTGAGTTTTCATGAAGATAAGCACGTAGGTTCACAAACAGTGTTGTGTCGTTAGTTTTCATGAAGTTAAGCTTGTAGTTTCACAAACACTATTGTATCGTTAGTTTTCATGGAGTTAAGCAAACAGATTCTCACGCTGTGTTGTACAGTGAGTTTTCATGAAATTAAGCATGTAGGTTCACAAACAGTGTTGTATCCTTAATTTTCATGGAGTTAAGCAAGCAGAATTTTTCTCACACTGTTTTATCAATTAGTTTTCATGAAGTTAAGCTTGTAGTATCTCATACAGTTTTGTATCGGTAGTTTTCATGAAGTTAAGCATGTAGTTTCACAACCAGTGTTGTATTGTTACTTTTCATGAAACTAATCATGTAGTTTCTCACACTGTGTTGTATCTATAGTTTTCATGAAGTTAAGCAAGTATTTTCACATACAGTGTTGTATCGTTAGTTTTCATGGAGTTAAGCCAGCAGTTTCTCACACAGAGTTGTATAGTGAATTTCCATGAAGATAAGCACGTAGGTTCACAAACAGTGTTGTGTCGTTAGTTTTCATGAAGTTAAGATTGTAGTTTCTCACACAGTGTTGTATGGTGAGTTTTCATGAAGATAAGCATGTAGGTTCACAAACAGTGTTGTATCCTTAGTTTTCATGAAGTTAAGCTTGTAGTTTTTCACACAGTCTTGTATCGATAGTTTTCATGAAGTTAAGCTTGTAGTTTTTCACACAGTGTTGTATGGATAGTTTTCATGAAGTTAAGCATGTAGCATCACAACCAGTGTTGTATCATTACTTTTCATGAAATTAAGCATGTAGTTTCTCACACAGTGTTGTTTCGTTAGTTTTCATGAAGTTAAGCAACTTGTTTCACAAACAGTGTTGTATCGTGAGTTTTCATGAAGTTAAGCATGTAGATTCTCAAATAGTTTGGTATCGTTAGTTTTCAACAAGTTAAGCAACCAGTTTCACAAACTGTGTTGCATCGTGAGTTTTCATGAAGTTAAGCAAGTAGTTTCACAAACAGTGTTGTATAGTGAGTTTTCATGAAGTTAAGCGCGTAGATTAAAAAACAATGATGTATTGTAAGTTTTCATGAAGATAAGCATGTATATTCTCAAACAGTTTGTTATCGTTAGTTTTCATCAAGTTAAGCATGTAGTTTCTCACACTGTGTTGTTTCGATAGTTTTCATGAAGTTAAGCATGTATTTTCACAAACAGTGTTGTATTGTTAGTTTTCATGGAGTTAAGCAAGCAGTTTCTCACACAGAGTTGAATCGTGAGTTTTCATGAAGATAAGCAAGTAGGTTCACACACAGTGTTGTGTCGTTAGTTTTCATGAAGTTTAGATTGTAGTTTCTCACACAGTGTTGTATGGTGAGTTTTCATGAAGATCAGCATGTAGGTTCACAAACAGTGTTGTATCCTTAGGTTTCATGAAGTTAAGTTTGTAGTTTCTCACACAGTGTTGTGTAGTGAGTTTTCATGAAGATAAGCACGTGGTTTCACAAACAATGTTGTATCGTTAGTATTCATGAAGATAAGCATGGAATTTCTCAAACAGTTTGGTATCGTTAGTTTTCATCAAGTTAAGCATGTAGTTTCTCACACAGTCTTGTATCGATAGTGTTCATGAAGTTAAGCTTGTAGTTTCACAAACAGTGTTGTATCGTTAGTTTTTATGGAGTTAAGCAAGCAGATTCTCATGCTGTGTTGTATCATGAGTTTTCATGAAATTAAACATGTAGGTTCACAAACAATGTTGTATTCTTAGTTTTCATGGAGTTAAGCAAGCAGATTTCCTCACACTGTTGTATCGTTAGTTTTCATGAAGTTAAGCTTGTAGTTTCTCACACAGTGTTGTATCGATAGTTTTCATGAAGTTAAGCAAGTAGTTTCACAAACAGTGTTGTATTGTGAGTTTTCATGAAGTTAAGCACGTAGTTTGACAAACAATGTTGGACCGTTAGTTTTCATGAAGATAAGCATGTAGATTCTCAAACAGTTTGGTATCGTTAGTTTTCATCAAGTTAAGCATGTAGTTTCTTTTTTTTCCAATTTTTTTATTAATATTTTTTTTATTTTCCATTTTAAATTTAGATAAGAAACAATGTTGCTTCACAAGTCAGTACGAGGTCCCTCTCCCTTTCCCTCCCCTCCTCCCGTGCCCTCCCCCCCATTATCCCCTCATTCCCCCAGGGAGGGTGAGGCCCTCCATGGGGGTGTCCATAGTCTGTCATTTCATATAGGGCAGGGCCTAGACCCTTCCCCAAGAGTTCAGGGTGAGAGTGCACCTCACATTGTTCTATGGGAGTCCAGAGACCGTGTGTATACTTGGGATTGGTACTGATCTGCTGTCCAAGGCTCAATAGATTACCTAGGCCTCCTCACTGACACCCAGATTCAGGGGGTCTTGATCAGTCCCATGCTGGATTCCCAGGCTGATGCCTGGGATTCAAGACTTAACCTTTGTCTGGTCAGCTGTTTCTGGGGGTTCAACCAGCCCAGTCTTTATCCCTTTGATCATCAGTCCTCCCTCTCTGATACTGGCTTTCTTGAGTTCAGCTCAGTACTTAACCAGGAGTCTGCCTCTTCGTCAGCCACTAAATGAAGTTTCTGTTTCCCAGACTCTCTGGCCATAGGATTGTAGGCTGGCACTCCCCAGATCTATGTCTAAAATCCATATATGAGAGAGTACATGCCATGTTTCTCTTTTTGTGACTGGGTTACCTCACTCAGGATGGTTTCTTCTAGTGTCATCCATTTGCCTGCGAATCTCATGATTCCATTATTTTTTTCTGCTGAATAGTACTCCATTGTGTAGATGTACCACATTTTCTCTATCCACTCTTCAGGTGAGGGACATCTAGGTTGCTTCCAAGTTCTGGCAATTACAAATAAAGCTGCTATGAACATAGTGGAACAGACATCTTTGTTGTATGAATGGGCATCTGTTGGATATATGCCAAAGAGTGGAGTTGCTGGGTCTTGTGGTAGGTTTATTCCTATTTTTCTGAGGAATCTCCATACTGCTTTCCAAAGTGGCTGAACCAGTTGGCACTCCCACCAGCAATGGAGGAGTGTCCCCCTTTCACCACATCCTCTCCAGCATAAATTGTCATTGGTGTTTTTTATTTTAGCCCTTCTGACAGGAGTGAGATGATATCTGAGAGCTGTTTTGATTTGCATTTCCTGGATGGCTAAGGATGTTGAGCACATTCTCAAGTGTCTCTCAGCCATTTTAGACTCCTCTATTGAAAACTCTCTATTTAGTTCTGCAGCCCACTTTTTAATAGAGTCCTTTGGTGTGTTGGAGACTTGCTTCTTGAGTTCTTTGTAAATTTTGGAGATCAACCCTCTGTCAGATGTGGGATTAGTGAATATTTTTTCCCATTCTGTGGGCTTCCTTTTTGTCTTTTTGACTGTGTCCTTTGCTTTACAGAAGCTTCTCAGTTTCAGTAGGTCCCATTTATTAATTGTTGATCTCACTGTCTGTGCTACTGGTGTTATGTTCAGGAAGCTGTCTCCTGTACCAAACTAACGATAAAGCACTGTGTGAGAAAATACATATGTAACTTCTATAAAATTAATGACAAAAACTGTGTGTGAAACTACACGCATAACTTCATGAAAACTAACGATACAACACTTTGTGAGAAACTACATGCTTAAATTCTTGAAAACTAACAATACAAAAATGTGTGAGAAAATACATGTTCCATTTGTTGAAAGTAATGATCCAACACCGTGTGAGAAACTATGTGCTTATATTCTTGAATATGTTCTCCCTGTGTGAGAAACTACTTGCTTACCTTCTTGCAAACTAAGGATACAACACTGGGTGAGAAACTATATGCTTAACTTCTGAAAACTAAAGATACTACACTGTGGGAGAATCTACATGCTTAGCTTTTTGAAAGCTAAAGATACAACACTGTGTGAGAAACTACATGCTGAACATCTTGAAAACTAATGATACAACACTGCGTGAGAAACAATATGCATAACTTCTTCAAAACTAGCCATTCAACACTATGTAAGAATGTATATGCATAACTTCTTGAAAACTAACGATACAAAATATTGTGAGATACTGCAAGCATAACCTCTTTAAAAATAACAATACAACACTGTGTAAGAAACCAAATGCGTAGCATCTTAAAAACTAATGACACAGCACTGTGTGAGAAACTACATGCGTAACTTCTTGAAAACTAATGATACAACATTGTGTGAGAAACTACGTATGTAACATCTTTTAAACTAACTATGCAACACTGCCTGAAAAACTACATGCATAACGTCTTGCAAACTAGCAATACAACACTATGTTAGAATGTGTACCCGTAACTTCTTGAAAACAAACGATAGAACACTGTGTGAAACTACGTTATTAACTTATTGAAAACTATACAACACTGTGTGAGAAAATACACGCTTAAATTCTTGAAAATTAATGATACAACACTATGTTAGACACTACATGCTTAACTTCTTGAAAACTAACGATACAACACTGTGTGAGAAACTACATGCGTAACTTGGTGAAAACTCACGATACAAAACTGTGTGAGAAACTACGTATGTAACTTCTTTAAAAATAACGATACAACACTGTGTGTGAAAATACGTGCTTATCTTCTTGAAAACAAATGATACAACACTGTGTGAGAAACTATATATGTAATTTCATTAAAAAAACGGTAAAACACTGTGTGAGAATTTACGTGCTTAATCTATTGAAAACTCAGGATACAATGCTGTGTGAGAATTTACAGGCTTAACTTCTTGAAAACTAAAGATACAACACTGTGTGAGAAAATACATGCTTACCTACTTGACAGCTAATGATACAACACTGTGTGAGACATTACTTGCTTAACTTCTTAAAAACTGGTACACAACAGTCAGTGAGAAACCACATGCATAACTTCTTTAAAATTAACGATACAAAACTGTGTTAGAAAATACGTGCTTTACTTCTTAAAATCTAATGATACAAGACTAAGTGAGAAACTACATTTGTAACTTCTATAATGCTAAAGTTACCACACTGTGTGTGAAACTACGTGCTTAACATCTTGAAAATTTCCTCACTGAATGACAAACTACATGCTTAACCTCTTTAAAACTACGGAAATAACACTGTGTGAGAAAATATGCTTAACTTCTTGAAAACTAAGGATAAAACTCGGTATTACAAACGACATGCGTGACTTCTTGAAAACTAATGATAAAACACTTTGTGAGAAACTACATGCTTATCTTCATTGAAAACTAAGGATACAACACTGTGTGAAAAACTACATATGTAACTTCTTTAAAACTTGCAATACAACACTGTGTGAGAAACTACATGCTTAACCTCTTGAAAACTAAGGATACAACACTGTGTGAGAAACTACATGCTTAACCTCTTGAAAACTAAGGATACAACACTGTGTGAGAAACTACATGCTTAACTTCTTGAAAAGTATGGATACAACACCATGTGAGAAACTACATGCGTAAATTCTTGAAAACTAATGATACAATACTGTGTGAGAAACTACATGCTTCACATCTTGGAAACTAATGATACAACACTGTATGAGAAACTACATGCATAACTTGGTAAAAACTAATGATACAACACTGTGTGAGAAACTACAAACGTAACTTCTTTCAAACTAACGATACAACACTGTGTGAGAAACTACATATATAACTAGTTTCAAACTAAGGATACAACACTGTATGTGAAACTACGTGCTTAACTTCTTGAATACTAACTATACAAATCTGTGTGAGAAAGTACATATGTAAATTCTTTAAAACAAACCATACAACACTTTTTGTGAAATTGTGAGCTTATCTTCTTAAAAATGTTCTCCCTGTGTGAGAAACTACATGCTTAACTTCTTGAAAACTAAAGATAATACACTGTTGGCGAATATACAAGGTTAACTTCTTGAAAGCTAATGATACAGCACTGTGTGATAAACTACACGCTTAAATTCTTAAAAACTAACGATACAACACTTCGTGAGAAACTACATGCATACCTTCTTCAAAACTAGGAATAAAACACTATGTGAGAATCTATATGCATAACTTCTTGAAAACTAATGATACAACCCTGTGAAAGCAAGTTATTAACTTCTTGAAAACTAACCATGCAACACTGTGTGAGAAACTACATGCTTAACTTCTTGAAAACTAATGATACAACACTGTGTTAGACACTAAACGCGTAATTCTTTAAAACTAATGATCCAAAACTGTTAGAGAAACTACATGCTTAATTACTTGAAATCTAATGATACAACACTGTGTGAGAAACTACACGCATAACTTGGTGAAAACTAATGATACAACACTGTGAGCTTATCTTCTTGAAAATGTTCTCTCTGTGTGAGAAACTACATGCTTAACTTCTTGAAAACAGAGGATTCTACACTGTGGGAGAATCTACATGCTTAACTTCATGGAAGATAATGACAAAACACTGTGTGAGAAACTACATGCTTAATTTCTTGAAACTCAAGATACAACACTGTGTGAGAAACTACTTGCTTAACTTCTTAAAAACTACGACACAACACTGTGTGAGAAACCACATGGGTAACATCCTGAAAATTAACGATACAAAACTATGTGAGATAATTTGTGCTTAAGTTCTTAAAAACTATCGATACAAGACTAATTGAGAAAGTACATATGCAACTTCTTTTAAACTAACGATACAACACTGTGTGTGAAGCTACGTGCTTAACTTCTTGAAAAGGTTCTCACTGTGAGAAACTACATGCTTAACCTCTTGAAAACTAAAGATACAACACAGTGTGAGAAACTACATGTTTAGCATCTTGAAAACTAAGGATACAACACTCTGTGAGAAACTACACGCATAACTTGGTGAAAAATAACGATTCAACACTGTGTGAGAAACTAGGTGTTTAACTTCTTGAAAACTAATGATACAACACTATGTTAGAAACTATATATGTAACGTCTTGAAAACTAATGATAAAGCACTGTGTGAGAAAACTCCTTTATTAACCTCTTGAAAACTAAGAATTAAAACACTGTGAGAGAAACTACGTTATTAACTTCTTGAAAACTAAATATACAACACTGTGAGAAATTACATGCTTAAATTCTTGAAAACTAACGATACAACACTGTGTTAGAATCTACATGTGCAACGTGTTGAAAACTAATGACACAACACTGTGTGAGAAATTACATTATTAACTCTTGAAAACTAATGATACAACACTGTGTGAGAAAATACATATGTAATTTCTATTAAGTTAATGACACAAAGTGAGTGAGGAACTACATGCATAACTTCGGGAAAACTAACAATACAACACTAAAGGAGAGACTATATATGTAACTTCATGTGAAACTACATGCTTTACTTCTTGAAAATTAATGATATAACACTGTGTGAGAAAGTACATGTGTAACTTCTTTAACACAAACAATATAACACTGTACGTGAAACTACAAGCTTATCTTCTTGAAAACATTCTCCCTGTGTGAGAAATTACTTGCTTAACCTCTTAAAACAAAGGATACAACACTGTGTGAGAAACTACATGCTTAACGTCTTGAAAACTAAAGGTTCTACACTGTGGGAGAATCTACATGCTTAACTTCATGAAAGATAATGATAAAACACTGTGTGAGAAAATACATATGTAACGTCTATAAAATGAACGAAGCAAACTACACGCAGAAATTCGTGAAAACTAATGATATAACACTGCGTGAGAATCTACGTGCTTAACTTTCTTGAAAACTAACAATAGAAAACTGTGTGAGAAAATATGTGCTGTACTTCTTGAAACCTAACGATACAACACTGTGTGAGAAACTACGTGCTTAAATTCTAGAATACTAGTGACACAACACTGCATGAGAAACTCCAATCATAACTTCTTGAAAACTAACGATACAACATATTGTGAGATACTGTAAGCATAACTTCTTTAAAAATAACGATACAACCCTGTGTGAGAAACTACATGCATAACTACTTGAAAATTAATGATAAAAACCATGTGAGAAACTCCATTATTGAATTCTTGAAAACTAAGATACAAGACTGTGTGGGAAACTACATGATTAATTTCATGAAAACTAACAATACAACACTGTGTTAGAAAGCACATGTGTAACATCTTGAAAACTAATGATGCAACACTGTATGGAAACTACATGCATAACTTCGTGAAAACTAGCAATACAACACTGTGTAAAAAATTCATATGTAAGTTCTTTAAAATTAACGACACAAAATGTGTGAGAAACTACACACATAAGTTCGTGAAAACTAATGATACAACCCTGTGTGAGAAACTACGTACTTAACTTCTTGGAAACTGAAATTTATAAAACTGTGTGAGAAAATACGTGCCTAACTTCTGGAAAAGTTTCTCACTGTGTGAGAAACTCTGTGCTTAACCTCTTGTAAACCAAGGATACAACACTGTGTCAGAAACTACATTCTTAACTATTTGAAAACTAACAATACAAAACTGTGTGAGAAACTACGTGCTTAACTTCTTGAAAACGTTTTCGATGTGTGAGAAACTACATGTTTAACCTCTTGAATACTAAGGATACAACACTGTGTGAGAAACTACATGCTTAACTTCTTGAAAACTAAAGATTTTACACTGTGGGAAAATCTACATGCTTAACTTCTTGAAATCCAATGATACATCACTGTGTGAAGAACTCCAATCATGACTTCTTTAAAAGTAAAGATACTACATTGTTTGAGAAACGACATGCTTAACTTCTTGAAAACTAATAATACAGCACTGTGTGAGAAACTACATGCTTAACTTCTTGAAAACAAATGATACAACACTGTGTGAGAAACTACGTGCTTAAAGTCTTGAAAACTAACGATACAACACTGTGTGAGAAACTACGTGCTTAACTTCTTGAAAACTAACGATACAACACTGTGTGAGAAACTACATGTGTAACGTCTATAAAACTGATACAACACTGCTGAAACTACGTGCTTAACTTCTTCAAATCTAACCATACAAGACTGTGTGAGAAAACACATGCTTATCTTCTTGAAAACTGAGGAGACAACACTGTGTGAGATCCTATGTGCTTAACAACTTGTAAAGTAACGATACAACACTCTATGAGAAACCACATGCTTTACTTCTTTAAAACGGACCTTGCTACACTGTGGGAAAAACTTTGTGCTTAACATCATGAAAACTAATGATACAACACTGTGTGAGAACCTACCTGCTTACCTTCTTGATAGACAATGATACAACACTTTGTGATAAAAGAAGTGTGTAAATTCTATCAAATTAATGATACAACACTGTGTGAGAAACTACATGCGTAACTTCTTGAAAACTAACAATACAAGACTGTGTGAAAAAACACATGCTTATCTTCTTGAAAACTAACGATACAACACTGTGTGAGATCTTATGTGCTTAACGACTTGTAAACTAACGATACAACACTCTATGAGAAACCACATGCTTAACTTCTTAAAACTATCCATGCAACACTGTGTGAGAAACTACGTGCATATCTTCTTCAAAACTATGATACAACACTTTGTGAGAAATTATGTGCTTAACTTCTTCAAAACTAACTATACAAGACTGTGAGAAAACACTTGCTTATCTTCTTTAAAACTCATGATACAACACTGTGTGAGAAACCACGTGATTACCTTCTTGAAAACTAACTATATAACACTGTGTGTCAAAGTACCTACATAACATCTTCAAATCTAAGAATACAACACTGGGTGAGAAACTATGCGCTTAACTTCACGAAAACTAATGATACAGCACTGTTTGAGAAACTAAGTGCTTAATTTCATGAAAAGTAATGATACAACACCATGTGAGAAACAGCATGCTTACCATCTTCAAAACTAACTATACAACACTTTGTGAGAAACTAAGTGTGTAAATTCTTCAAAATTAACGATATAACACTGTGTGAGAAACCACGTGCTAAACTTCTTTAAAACTAACCATGCAACACTGTTTGCGAAACTATATGCATAACTTCTTCAAAACTAACGATACAACACTTTGTGAGAAATTACGTGCTTAACGTCTTCAAAACTAACGATACAAGACTGTGTGAGAAAACACTTGCTTATCTTCTTTAAAACTAACGGTACAACTCTGTGTGAGAAAACACGTGCTATACTTCTTTAAAACTGACCTTGCCACACTGTGTGAGAAGCTATGTGCTACACATCACGAAAACTAACGATACAACACTGTGTGAGAAACTAAGTGCATACCTTCTTCAAATCTAATGACTCAACACTGTGTAAGAAACTGCATGCATAACTTCCTCAAAACTAATGATACAACACTATGTGAAAAACTAAGTGCATAACTATTTCAAAATGAACAATGTAACACTTTGAGAAAACACTTGCGTATCTTCATGGACATTAATGATACAACACCGTGTGAGAAACAGCGTGCTTACCATCTTCAAAAATAACGATACAACACCTTGTGAGAAACTAAGTGTGTAAAACTTTCAAAAATACTGATACAACACTTTGTGAGAAAACACGTGCTTATCATCATGAAAGCTAATGATATAACACTGTGTGTCAAACTACCTATATAACTTCTTTAAAACTACTGATACAACACTGTGTGAGAAACTACGTGCTTATCTTCTCGAAAATTGATGATACAACACTGTTTGAGAAACTACGTGCTTAACTTCACAAAAACTAATGATACAACACTGTGTGAGAACCTACCTGCTTAACTTCTTGAAAGACAACGATACAACACTTTGTGAGAAACTAAGTGTGTAAATTCTTCCAAATTCATGATTCAACTCTGTGTGAGTAATTTCGTGCATAACCTCTTTAAAACTAACCATGCAACACTGTGTGAGAAACTACGTGCGTAACTTCTTCAAAACTAAAGACACAATACATTGTGAGAAACTACGTGCGTAACTTCTTCAAAACTAATGAAACAAGACTGTTTGAAAAAACACTTGCTTACCTTCTTTATAAGTAACAATGCAATACTGTGTGAGAAATCACGTACTTATCTTCTTGAAAAGTAACGATACAACACTGTGTGAGATCCTACGTGCTTAACGACTTGTAAACTAATGATACAACACTCTATGAGAAACCACATGCTATTCTTCTTTAAAACTACCCATGCAACACTGTGTGAGAAACTACGTGCTTAACTTCATTAAAAGTAATGATAGAACACAGTGTTGTCTCCTCAGTTTTCAAGAAGATAAGCATGTGTTTTCTCACACAGTCTTGTATGGTTAGATTTGAAGAAGTTAAGCACGTAGTTTCTCAGAAAGTGTTGTATCGTTAGTTTTGAAGAAGTTAAGCACTTAGTTTCTCGCACAGTGTTGCATGGTTAGTTTTAAAGAATTTAAGCACGTGGTTTCTCACACAATATTGTATCGTTAATTTCGAAGCCTTTACTCACTTAGTTTCTCACAAAGTGTTGTATTATTGTCTTTCAAGAAGTTAAGCAGGTAGGTTCTCAAACAGTGTTGTATCATTAATTTTCGAGAGGATAAACACGTAGTTTCTCACACAGTGTTGTATCGGTAGTTTTAAAGAAGTTATGTAGGTGGTTTGACACAGTGTTATATCGTTAGTTTTCAAGAAGATAAGCACGTGTGTTCTCTCACAGTGTTGTATCATTAATTTTGAAAAATTTATGCACTTAGTTTCTCACAATATGTTGTATTGTTAGATTTGAAGATGGTAGGCACGCTGTTTCTCACACGGTGTTGTATCTTTAGTTTTCATGAAGTTAAGCACGTAGCTTCTCAAACAGTGCTGTATCATTAGTTTTCGTGAAGGTAAGCACATAGTTTCTCACACAGTGTTGTATTGGTAGTTTTACAGAAGTTATGTAGGTAGTTTGACACACAGTGTTATATCATTAGTTTTCAAGAAGAGAAGCACGAGTTTTCTCACACAGTGTTGTATCGTTAATTTTGTAAAATTTACGCACTTAGTTTCTCACAAGGTATTGTATCATTAGTTTTGAAGATCATATGCATGCTCTTTCTCACACGGTGTTGTAACATTAGTATTCATGAAGTTAAGCACGTACTTTCTCAAACAGTGCATGGTTAGTTTTTTTTTTTACTATCCCAAATTCTTGCCTATTTTATTTATTTATTTATTTATTTATTTATTTATTCTCCAGATTTATTTTGGTAAAAAAATCAGATATAACCTTTCAAAAATTACATTAATGTTTAACATGCATTCAAATAACTTTCTTTTTTTTCCAGTTTAAATTTAGATAAGAAACGAGGTTGATTCACAAGTCAGTTCCAGGTCCCTCTCCCATTCCCTCCCCTCCTCCCGTGCCCTCCCCCAACCACCCCCATTATGCCCTCATTCCCCCAGGGAGGGTGAGGCCCTCCATGGGGGTGTCCATAGTCTGTCATTTCATATAGGGCAGGGCCTAGACCCTTCCCCAAGAGTTCAGGGTGAGAGTGCACCTCATATTGTTCTATGGGAGTCCAAAGTCCGTGTGTATACTTGGGATGGGTACTGATCTGCTGTCCAAGGCTCAATAGGTTCCCCAAGGCCTCCTCACTGACACCCAAATTCAGGGGGTATTGATCAGTCCCATGCTGGATTCCCAGGCTGATGTCTGGGATTCAAGAGTTAACCTTTGTCTGGTCAGCTGTTTCTGGGGGTTAAACCAGCCCAGTCTTAATCCCTTTGATCATCAGTCCTCCCTCTCTGTTACTGGCTTTCTTGAGTTCAGCTCAGTACTTAACCAGCCACTAAATGAAGTTAAGCACATGTTTTCTCACACAGTGTTGCAAGGTCAGTTTTAAAGAAGTAAAGCTTGTGGTTTCTCATAGTGTGTTGTATCCTTAGTATTCAAGAGGTTAAGCACATAGGATCTAACACAGTGTTGCATCGTTAGTTTTCAAGAAGATAAGCAAGTTTTTTCTCATACAGTTTGTATCATAAGTTTGAAGACGTTAGGCACTTAGTTTTCACATAGTGTTGTATCGTTAGTTTTGAAGAAGTTATGCATGAAGTTTTGCACACAATGTTGTATCATTATATTTGAAGAAATTATGCTTGTAGTTTCTCACACAGAGCTGTAACATTAGTTTTCATGACGTTAAGCAGGTAGATTCTCACACAGTGGTGCATGGTTAGTTTTAAAGGAGTTAAGCACTTGGTTTCTCACACAGTGTTGTTTCGTTGTATTTCAAGAAGTTAAACAAGTAGGATCTCACACAGTGAGGTATCGTTGGGATTCAAGAAGATAAGCAGATAAGTTCTCATACAGTGTGGTATCATTAGTTTTCGTGACTTTAAGCATGTAGTTTTTTCAAGCAGTATTGTATCATTAAAGAAGTTATGTAGGTAGTTTCACACACTGTGTTATATCGTTATTTTTCAAGAAGATAATCACGTGGTTTCTCACACAGTGTTGTATCGTCAGTTTTCGTGATGTAAAGCACATAGTTTCTCACACAGAGTTGCAAATTCAGTTTTAAAGAAGTAAAGCATATGGTTTCTCACACAGTGTTGCATCATTAGTTATAAAGAAGATAAGCATGTGTTTTCTCACACAGTCTTGTTTCGTTAGTGTTGAAGAAGTTAAGCACGTGATTTGTCACACAGTCTTGTATCGTTAGTTTTAAAGAAGTTAAGCACGTAGTTTCTCACAAAGTGTTGTGTCTTTAGTTTTGAAGAAGTTACGTAAGTAGTTTCTCACACAGTGTTGCATGGTTAGTTTTAAAGAGGTTAAGCACGTGGTTTCTCACACAGTGTTGTATCGTTAATTTGGAAGAATTTACACACTTAGTTTCTCACAAAGTGTTGTGTCGTTTTCTTTCAAGAAGTTAAGCAGGTAGGTTCTCATATAGTGTTGCATCATTAGTTTTCGTGTAGTTAAGCACGAAGTTTCTCAAACAGTGTTGTATCATTAATTTTCGAAAAGATGAGCACGTAGTTTCTCACACAGTGTTGTATCGGTAGTTTTAAAGAAGTTATGTAGCTAGTTTGACTCACAGTGTTATATTGTTAGGTTTCAAGAAGAGAAGTATATGTTTTCTCACACAGTATTGTATCGTTAATTTTGAAAAATTTTCGCAGTTTCTCACAAGGTGTTGTATAGTTAATTTTGAAGGTGGTATGCACGCTGTTTCTCACACAGTGTTGTATCATTACTTTTCATGAAGTTAAGCATGTAGTTTCTCAAACAGTGCTGTATCATTAGTTTTCTTGACGTTAAGCACATAGTTTCTCAAACAGTGTTGCATGGTTAGTTTCAAAGAAGTTAATCACGTGGTTTCTCACACAGTGTTGTTTCATTGTCTTTCAAGAAGTTAAGCAAGTAGGATCTCACACAGTGTTTTATCGTTGGTATTCAAGAAGATAAGCCGGTAGGTTCTCACACAGTGTGGAATCATTACTTTTCGTGAGGGTAAGCACGTAGTTTTTTCAAGCAGTGTTGTATCATCATTTTTCGTGAATATAAGCAAGTAGTTTCTCAAACATTGTTATATCAGTAGTTTTAAAGAAGTTATGGAGTTAGTTTCACACGGAGTGTTATATCGTTACTTTTCAAGAAGATACCCACGTGGTTTCTCACACTGTGTTGTATCGTTAGTTTTAAAGAAGATAAGCAAGTGTTTTCTCAAAGTGTTACATCGTTAGCTTTGAAGAATTTACGCATATAGTTTTTTGCATAGTGTTGTATGGTTAGTTTTGAAGAAGTTATGCACGCAGTTTCTCACACAGTGTTGTATCGTTGGATTTGAAGAAGTTATGTACTTAGTTTCACACACAGTGTTTTATCGTTAGTTTTCCTGATGTTAAGCACACAGTGTTGCAAGGTCAGTTTTAAAGAAGTAAAGCATGTGCTTTCTCACACAGTGTTGTATCCGTAGTTTTAAAGAAGTTATGTAGGTGGTTTGACACACAGAGTTATATCATTAGTTTTCAAGAAGATAAGCACGTGTTTTCTCACACATGGTTGTATCATTAATTTTGAAAAATTTACACACTTAGTTTCTCACAAGGTGTTGTATCATTAGTTTTGAAGGTGGAACACACCCTGTTTCTCAAACAGTGTTGTATTATTACTTTTCTTGAAGTTAAGCACGTAGTTTCTTAAAGAGTGCTGTATCACTAGTTTTCATGAAGGTAAGAACGGATTTACTCAAACAATGTTGTATCATTAATTTTCGAGAAGATAAGCACATAGTTTCTCACAGCGTTGTATTGTTAGTTTTCTAGAAGGTAAGCACGTGTTTTTTCACACAGTGTTGTATCGTTAATTTTGAAGAATTTACACACTTAGTTACTCACAAAATGTTGTATCGTTAGTTTTGAAGATGGTAAGCACGCTGTTTCTCACACGGTGTTGTATCATTAGTTTTCAGGAAGTTAAGCACGTAGTTTCTCAAACAGTGCTGTATCATTAGTTTTCCTGAAGTTAAGCACATAGTTTCTCACACACTGTTGTATTCTTAGATTTGAAGAAGTTATGTAGGTAGCTTGAAACACAGCGTTATATCGTTAGTTTTCAAGAAGATAAGCACGTGATTTCTCACACAGTGTTGTATCGTTAGTTTTAAAGAAGATAAGCAAGTGTTTTCTCACACAGTCTTGTATTGTTAGCTTTGAAGATGTTAAGCACATAATTTCTCACAAAGTGTTGTATCGTTAGATTTCAAGAAGTTATGCACGTAGTTTCTCACACAGTGTTGTATTGTTAGTTTTCGTGATGTTAAGCACATAGTTTCTCATACAGTGTTGTATCATTAATTTTGAAAAATTACACACTTAGTTTCTCACACGGTGTTGTATCATTAGTTTCATGAAGTTAAGCACATAGTTTCTCACACAGTGTTGCATGGGTTGTTTTAAAGAAGTATAGCATGTGGTTTCTCATAGAATGTTGTATCATTAGTTTACAAGTTGTTAAGCACGTAGGATCTCACACAGTGCTGTATCATTAGTTTTCAAGAAGATAAGCACGTGGTTTCTCACACAGTGTTGGATCGTTAGTTTTAAAGAAGATAAGCAAGTGTTTTCTCACACAGTCTAGTGCGTTAGTTTTGAAGAAGTTGAGCATGAAATTCCTCACACAGTCTTGTATCGTTAGTTTTCAATACGTTAAGCACGTGGTTTCTCACACAGTGTTGTATCGTTAATTTGGTAGAATTTACACACTTAGTTTCTCACAAAGTGTTGTATCGTTGTCTTTCAAGAAGTTAAGCAGGTAGGTTCTCACACAGTATTGTATCATTAGTTTTGTGAAATTAAGCACGCAGTTTCTCAAACATTGTTGTATCATTAATTTTCGAGAAGATAAGCACGTAGTTTCTCACACAGTGTTGTATCGGTAGTTTAACAGAAGTTATGCAAGTAGTTTGACACACAGTGGTATACTGTTAGCTTTCAAGAAGATAAGCACGTGTTTTCTCATACAGTGTTGTATCGTTAATTTTTATAAATTTACCCACTTAGTTTCTCACAAGGTGTTGTATCGTTAGTTTTGAAGGTGGTACGCACGCTGTTTCTCACACGGTGTTGTATCATTAGTTTTCAAGAAGTTAAGCACGTAGTTTCTCAAACAGTGTTGTATCATTAGTTTTCGTGAAGTTAAGCACATAGTTTCTCACACAGTGTTGTATTCTTAGATTTAAAGAAGTTATGTAGGTAGCTTGAAACACAGTGTTATATCATTAGTTTTCAAGAAGATAAGCACGTGGTTTCTCACACAGTGTTGTATCATTTGTTTTAATGACGATAAGCAAGTGTTTTCTCACACAGTCTTGTTTCGTTAGTTTTGAAGAAGTTAAGCACGTAATTTCTCACAAAGTGTTGTTTTGTTAGTTTTGAAGAGGTTATGCTCACAGTTTCTCACAAAGTGTTGTATCGTTAGTTGGAAGAAGTTACACACGTAGTTTCTCACAGAGTGTTGAATGGTTAGTTTTAAAGAAGTTAGGCATGTGGTTTCTCACACAATGTTGTATCGTTAATTTGTAAGAATTTACACATTTAGTTTCTCACAAAATGTTGTATCGTTGTCTTTCAAGAAGGTAAGCAGGTAGGTTCTCACACAGTGTAGTACCATTAGTTTTCATGAAGTTAACTTAGTGTTGAATGGTTAGTTGTAAAGAAGATAAGCACGTTATTCTCACACAGTGTTGTATCGTTAATTTGGAAAATTTTACACACTTAGTTTCTCACAAAGTGTTGTATCGTTGTCTTTCAAGAACGTAAGTACATAGTTTCTCACACAGTGCTTTATTGTTTGATTTGAAGAAGTTATGTAGTTAGTTTGACCCACAGTGTTATATCATTAGTTTTCAAGAAGATAAGCACGTGGTTTCTCACACAGTGTTGTATCGTTAGTTTTAAAGAAGATAAGCAAGTGTTTTCTCACACAGTCTTATATCGTTAGTTTTGAATAAGTTAAGCACGTAATTTCTCACAAAGTGTTGTATCGTTATTTTGAAGAAGTAATGCACACAGTCTCTCACACAGTGTTGTATCATTAGATTGAAGAAGTTATGTACTTAGTCTCTCACACAGTGTTGTATCGTTAGTTTTCATAATGTTAAGCACATAGTTTCTCATACAGTGTTGCAAGGTCAGTTTTAAAGAATTAAAGCATGTGGTTTCCCACACAGTGTTGTATTGTGTGAGGAGCCACCCTCGCTATCGCTATCGCCATTAGAAGATGGCGCTGACATCCGCTGTCAGTTGGAGTTCACCGTTTAAGCTGTGCCTCTCCCGTGGCGTCATCTGGGGTGATGAGCAAACCAGCAATCCCGGCTCTACACGTCTCACTCGGAGCTCCTAGGCTTATATAAGGGGCTGGGTTTCTTAGCTTGGGGTCTCCCTCTCAGAAGCTGATCATCTATCTCTCAAGATGCATTAAAGCTTTACTGCAGAAGGATCCGAGTGTCCTGTGTCGTTCTTGCTGGCAAGACAGTAGCGCGGGACATCTGGTGCCGAAACCCAGGAACTCTTCAACATCGCCGGCGCCGCGGGAGACCCCTCGGAAGACGGGGCGGATTCAGAACTGCAGGGACGTAAGTTCAGAGAGGTATGCTTGATCCTGAACACCCCCTTACTCGACTTTGGCCTTAATTTGTCATCACCGTGGGACGGGTCAGTGGAGGCTTTGGTGCTAGTCCTGTTTGTCCTTCTTCTTCATCGTGGCTGGTACTGACAGAACGGTGCTGTCAGTCTGGTAAAGGAGTCGAGTGCCGTTTTTTAGATAAGCCGCCAGCGCGATGGGGTCATCACAGTCAATGGTTACTGCCCTACAGACTGTGCTAAAACAAAGAGATCTTAAAATTGCACCACGAACACTTCAAAATTTTGTGAAGGAGGTAGATAGAGTGGCACCATGGTATGCTTGTTCCGGGTCCCTCACTGTGGCCTCATGGAACAAGCTAGGTAAAGAACTAGACAGGAAGCATGCAGAAGGAGATCTCTGCTTAGGTACCAAAGCCATTTGGAAGCTAGTTAAAAACTGCTTGCAGGATGAGGCCTGTCACCCTGCTATAGTAGAAAGTCAGGGAACCTTAGAGGAAGTTCAGGATAGCATTTCAGAAACTGAACAGAGTGAGAGAATGGGAGCTCGCAAAAGGAAAGACATGTCTAAGAAAGAAGGCCCTCCCCGAGAAGTTAAGAAAGGGGGAGAGAAAGAAGGGAGTGATCATTCACCCCCTAACAAATCTAAGAAAAAGAAAAAGCCAGAATCTAGCCTATACCCTACGGTAGAGCTAGA
The DNA here is from genome assembly GCF_017639785.1 of Mesocricetus auratus. NCBI lineage: Eukaryota > Metazoa > Chordata > Mammalia > Rodentia > Cricetidae > Mesocricetus > Mesocricetus auratus. The sequence goes on from NW_024429411.1 coordinate 49,524, forward strand.
AGCCTTGGAGCTAGATAATTCCGATTCTGACACTCTGGATTCTAGCGAAGAAGGTGGTCTAGAGGAGGAGGTGGCACGGTATGAGGAAGAAAGATATCACCCTGATAGACACCGGCCGCTGAAAACAAAAATGAATGTGAGGCCACCGCCTATAAGTCCGGCGGGCTCACGCCCCTCGGCGCCTCCGCAGTATGAGCTTCGGCTGAATACTGGTACTGACTCCTTTTTACCTTTAGAGGAACGGAGAAAAATACAAGTGGCTTTTCCAGTATTCGAGAATGCGGAAGGCAGAAGAGTACATACCCCCGTAGATTACAATCAAATCAAAGAATTGGCCGAATCCATTCGTAATTATGGGGTCAATGCTAACTTTACCACAATACAGGTGGAAAGGCTTGCTAATTTTGCCATGACTCCCACTGACTGGCAGACGACAGTGAAAGCAGTGCTTCCCAACATGGGACAATACATGGAATGGAAGGCTCTCTGGTATGATGCAGCCCAGGCGCAAGCTAGAGTTAATGCCACAGCTGAAGATGAGAATCAGAGGCAGTGGACATTTGAAATGCTGACAGGTCAGGGTCAACATGCCCTTAATCAAACCAACTACATCTGGGGCGTCTATGGTCAGGTGTCGGCCGCCGCTATTAAAGCATGGAAGGCCCTCACAAAAGGGGAGAATCCAGTGGACACCTTACAAAGATTGTCCAAGGACCCCGAGCCATTTTCAGACTTTGTGGCCAGAATGACCGAGGCCGCCGGTCGCATCTTTGGTGATTCAGAACAAGCTATGCCCCTGATTGAGCAACTTGTCTATGAACAAGCAACCCAGGAATGTCGAGCGGCTATCGCCCCTCGCAAAAGCAAAGGTTTACAAGATTGGCTCAGAGTGTGCAGGGAGCTGGGGGGACCCCTAACCAATGCAGGACTAGCTGCCGCAATTTTACAAACGCACAGGCGTAGAGATTTATCTAATCGAAAAGCTTGTTTTAATTGTGGGAAAATGGGGCACCTTAAGAAAGATTGTCAAGCCCCTGAAAGAACAAGAGAAATGGAGCTTTGCCGTCATTGTGGTAAAGGTTATCATAGGGCTAGTGAATGCAGGTCAGTCCGGGATATGAAAGGGAGGCTTCTGCCCCCTATTGAAGAACCCAAGGTACCCCAATCAAAAAACGGGTCACAGGGCCCATGGTCCCAGGGCCCTCAGAAATATGGGAACCGATTTCAGAAAAGCAATCAAGAGAAAGTAGAGGCTTCCGTGGAACCCCCGGAATGGACTTGCGTGCCACCTCCGACTTCTTACTCATGCCCCAAATGAATGTTCAACCGGTCCCAGTCCATTCCCCTGGACCTTTGCCCCTGCCACCATTGGGCTTATTCTGGGCCGTGGCTCCTTAACTTTACAGGGACTCATTATATATCCTGGGATTGTTGACCCGTATCATAAAGAGGAGATTCAAGTTCTCTGTTCTAGCCCTCGGGGCGTATTTTCTATAAAGCAGGGAGATGGAATTGCACAACTGGTGTTGCTGCCCTCCCTCGGGGATGGAGAAACCTGCACTTTACAAAAAAGGGCTATGGGATCTTGTGGAAGTGATTCAGCCTATCTGGCTATACCCCTAAATGAGAGACCGTTGTCAGTTGGAGTCCACCGTTTAAGCTTTGCCTCTCCCGTGGCGTCATCTGGGGTGATGAGCAAACCACCAATCCCGGCTCTACACATCTCACTCGGAGCTCCTAGGCTTATATAAGGGGCTGGGTTTCTTAGCTTGGGGTCCTCCTCTCAGAAGCTGATCATCTATCTCTCAAGATGCATTAAAGCTTTACTGCAGAAGGATCCGAGTGTCCTGTGTCATTCTTGCTGGCAAGACTGTGGTGCGGGACAGTATCCTTAGATTTCAAGAAACTATGCTTGGAGTTTCTCACACAGTGTTGTATCATTAATTTTCAAGAAGTTAAGCACATAGTTTCCCACACTGTGTTGTATCATTAGTCTTAACTAAATTACATATGTAGTTTCTCACAGAGTGTTCTTATATTTGTTTTCAAGAAGTTAAGCACATAGTTTATCACATAGTGTTTTACCGTTGATTTTAAAGAATTTACATATGTAGTTTCTCACACAGTGTTGTATCGTTAGATTTCATGATTTTAAGCATATAGATTCTCACACAGTGTTTGTGTCATTATGTTTCACGAATTTTGGCATGTAGTTTCTCACACAGTGTTGTTTCGTTAGGTTTAAAGAATTTGATCATGTAGTTTCTCACACAGTGTTGTATCGTTAGTTTTCAATAAGTAAGGCATGTAGTTTCTTGCACACTGTTATTTCGATAGATTTAAAGAAGTTACGCTTGTAGTTTCTCTCACAGTGTTGTATTGTTTAGTTTTCAGGAAATTAAGCATGTCGTTTCTCACGCAGTGTTGTATCTTTAGTTTTGAAGAAGTTATACACGTAGATTCCCCGCAGTGTTGTATCTATTTTTTCACGAAATTATGCATGTACTTTCTCACACAGTGCTGTATCATTAGTATTCAAGATGTTAAGCACGTAGTTTCTCACACAGTGTTTTATTATTAGGTTTCAAGAAGTTAGGCACCTAGTTTCTCACACTGTGTTTTATCGTTACTTTTCAAGAAGTTAAGAACGTATCCTTAGATTTAAAAAGTTATGCATGTACTTTTTCATACAGTGTTGTATCGTTACTTTTCACGAAATCATGCACGTCATTTCTCACACAATGTTTTATAATTACTTTTCAATAAGTTACCCATGCAGTTTCTCACACAGTGATGTATCGTTAGTTCTCACAAAGTTATGCTTATACATTCTACATAATGTTGTATTGTTACTTTTGAAGAAGTTACAGATGTAGTTTCTCACACAGTATTGAATTGTTTATTTCAAGAAGATAAGCACGTAGATTCTCATACAATGTTGTATCATTAGTTTTCACGAAGTTTTCCAAGTAGTTTCTCACACAGTGTTGTATTGTTAGTTGTCACATAGTTACGCTTATATATTCTCTTATAGTGTTGTATAATTAAATTTCGAGAAGTTACACATGTAGATTCTCACATAGTGTTGTATTGTCACTTTTCATGAAGTTATGCATGTAGTTTCTCACACAGTGTTGTATCATTAGTTTTCAAGAGTTTAAGCATGTAGATTCTCACACAGTGTTGTATCATTAGCTTTCAAGCAGTTAAGCATGTCGTTTCTCCCACAGTGTTGTATCGTTTCATTTAAACATGTTACACATGCAGTTTCTCACACAATGTTGTATCGGTAGTTTTCAAAAAGTTAAGCATGTAGTTTTTCACACACTGTTGTATTGTTAAATTTAAAGAAGTTATTTGTATACTTTCTCACAAAGAGTTGTATCGTTAGTTATCAAGAATACAAGCACGTAGTTTCTCATACATGTTGTATCGTTAGATTTAAAGAAGTTACATATGTAGTTTCTCACACAGTGTTGTATTGTTAGTTTTTGAGAAGTTAAGCCATAATTTCTCACACAGTGTTGTATTTTTACTGTTCAAGAAGTTAAGCACGTAGCTTCTCACACACTATTTTATCCTTAGTTTTCAAGAGGTTAAGCAAGTAGTTTCACACACAGTGTTGTATTGTCAGTTTTAAAGAAGTTACATACGTAGATTTTTACACAGTGTTGTATCGTTAATTTTCAAAAAGTTATGCACGTACTTTTTCACATAGTTTAGTAAGGTTAGTTTTAAGAAGTTAAGCACGTAGGTTCTCACACAATGTTGTATCATTAGTTTTCATGTAGTTATCCTTATTCATTCTCACACAGTGTTGTATCGTTAATTTTCACGACATTATGCTTATACATTTTCACATATTGTTGTATTGTTACTTTTGAAGAATTTACAGATGTGCTTTGTCAGACAGTATTGTATCATTAGTTTTCAAGAAGTTAAAGAAGTAATTTCTCACACAGTGTTGTGTCATTTGTTTTCATGAAGATAAGCATGTAGTTTCTCACACAGTGTTGTATCGTTAGTTTTCAAGAAGTTACACATGGATTTTCTCACACAGCATTGTATCATTATTTTTAAAGAAGTTATGCTTGCAGATTCTCACAATACGTTGTATCGTTATTTTTCAAGAAGTTACACTTATACATTCTCACATAGTGTTGTATGGTTAGTTTTGAAGAAGGTACGCATGTGGTTTCTCACGCAATGTTGTATCTTTTTTTTCAAGAAGTTATGCATGTAGTTTCTCACACAGTGTTGTATCGTTAGTTGTCACTAAATTACGCTTATAGATTCTCACATGGTGTTGTATTGTTAATTTTCAATAATTTTCACACGTAGTCTCTGATACAGTGTTGTATCATTAGTTTTCAAGAATTTTGTCATGTAGTTTCTCACACAGTATTGTAACGTTAGTTTTCAAGAAGTTACACACGTAGATCTCACACAGTGTTGTATGGTTAGATTTTCAGGAAGTTAGGCTATACATTCTCACATATTGTTGTATTGTTACCTTTGATGTAGTTAACCATATGGTGTCTCACACAGTGTTGTATCGTTAGTTTTAAAGAAGTTATGTATGTAGTTTCTCACACAATGTTTAGTTTGTTTTCAAGAGGTTAGGCACATAGTTTCTCACACTGTGTTTTATCGTTAGTTTTCACGAAATTAAGCACATAGTTTCTCACACAGTGTTGTATCATTACTTTTCAAGAAGTTAATAACATAGTTTCTCACACACATTTTTATCGTTATTTTTCACCAAGTCATGCATGTAGTTTCTCACATAGTTTTTTATACTTACTTTTCAATAAGTTACCCATGTAGTTTCTCACACAGTGTTTTATCGTCAGTTCTCACATAGTTATGCTTATACATTCTCACATATTTTTGTATCAGTACTTTTGAAGAAGTAATGCATGAGTTTCTCACACAGTGTTTTACCTTTAGTTTTCAGTATGTTAAGCGTATAGTTTCTCACACAGTGTTATATCATTAGGTTTAAATAAGTTATATTAGTTCTCACACAGTGTTTTATCATTAGTTTTCACGAAGTTATGCAAATAGCTTCTCACACAGTGTTGTATCATTAGTTTTCACGTAGTTATGCTTATGCATTTTCACATAGTTTTGTATCGTAAGTTTTGAAGAAGTTATGCATGTAGATACTCTCTCAGTGTTGTGTCATTAGTTTTCAAGAAGATAACTACGTGGTTTCTCAGAGTGTTTTATTGTTCCTTTTAAAAACGATACACATGTAGTTTCTCACACATTATATTTTCGTTAGTTTTAAAGAAGTTATGCTTGCATTTTTTCACACAATGTTGTATGGTTAGTATCAGTAAATTAAGCATGTAGTTTCTTACACAGTGTTATATCATTAGTTTTAAATAAGTTAGTTTTGTAGTTTCTCACAAAGTGTTGTATCGTTAATTTTCAAGAAGTTAAGCACGTAGTTTCTCACACAGTGTTATATATTTATTTTTCAAGAGGTTAAGCACATAGTTTCTCACACAGTTTTGTATCGTTATTTTTCACTACGTTATACTTATAGACTCTCACATAGTGTTGTATCGTTAATATTCAATGAGTTTTGCGTGTAGTCTCTTATACAGTGTTGTATCATTAGTTTTCATGAATATAAGCTTATAGTGTCTCACACAGTGTCGTATCATTAGTTTTCAAGAAGTTTGTCATGTAGTTTCTCACACAGTGTTGTATCATTAGTATTCAAGACGTTACACATGTAGTTTCTAACACAGTGTTATATTTTAGTTTTCACAAATTTAAGAAAGGAGTTTCACAGACAATGTTGTATCTTCAGTTTTCAAAAAATTAATAACATAGTTTCTCACACAGTGTTGTATCGTTAGTTTCTTAGAAGTTACCCATGTGGTTACTCATACACTGCTGTATCGTTATTTTTAAAGAAGTTATGCTGGCAGTTTCGCAAAATATGTTGTATAGTTAGTTTTCAAGAAGTTACACGTATAAATTCTCACATAGTGTTGTATGGTTAGGTTTTAAGAAGTTAAGCATGTAGTTTCTCACACAGTGTTGTATCATTAGCTTTCTAGAAGTTAAGCATGTAGTTTCTCACTCAGTGTTTTATCGTTACTTTTCAAAAAGTCATGATTGTAGTTTCTCACAAAGTGTTGTATCGTTAGATTTCAAGAAGATAAGCATGTAGTTTCACACACAGTGTTGTATCATTAGTTTTAAATATGTTACATATGTAGTTTCTCACACAGTGTTGTATCGTTAGTTTCCATGTAGTTATGCTTATACATTCTCACATAGTGTTGCATCATTAGTTTTCACATAGTTATGGGTATACATTCTCACACAATGTTGTATTGTTAGTTTTCAGGTAGTTTCGCTAATAAATTCATTAGTTTTCAAGTAGTTACGTTTATACATTCTCAGACAGCTTTGTATCGTTAATTTTCACAACATTATTCTTATACATTCTCACATATTGTTGTAGCTTTCCTTTTGAAGAATTTACAGATGTAGTTTCTACATAGTATAATATCGTTAATTTTCACTAAGTTATGTTTATAGATTCTCACATAGTGTTGTATTTTTAATTTACAATAATTTCCCGTGTAGTGTCTGATACAGTGTTGTATCGCTAGTATTCACGAATTTAAGCTTATAGATTCTCACACAGTGTTGTATCGTCTGTTTTCGAGAATTTTGTCATGAATTTTCCCACACAGTGTTGTAATGTTAGATTTTAAGAAGTTAAGAATGTTGTTTCTCACACAGCCTTATATCATTAGTTTTCAAGAAGATAAGCATGTAGTTTCTCACACAGTGTTGTATCCTTAGTTTTCAAGATGTTAAGCACATAGTTACTCACACAGTGTTGTGTCATTAGTTTTCAAGAAGTTAAGCACGTAGTTTCTCACACAGGGTTGTACCAATAGTTTTCAGGAAGTTATGCTTGTAGTTTCTCCCACATTTTGTGTCTTTAATTTTAAAGAAGTTACATATGTATTTTTCACACAGTGTTGTATTGCTAGTTTTCATGAATTTTTGCATGTAGTTTCTCTCACAGGGTTGTAACATTAGTTTTCAAGAAGTTATGTGTGTAGTTTCTCCCACAGTGTTGTATATTTGGTTTTCAAGAGTTTAAGCACATAGTTTCTCACATAGTGAGAAACTTTTAAAGAAGTTAAGCATGCAGTTACACACACAGTGTTGTATTGTTAGTTTTAAAGAAGTTACATATGTAGGTCTCACCTAGTCTTCTATCGTTAGTTTTTAAGAAGTTAAGAACGTAGTTTCTCACACAGTTTTGTATAGTTAGTTTTCAAGAAGTTAAGAACATAGTTTCTCACACAGTGTTGTATCGTTAGTTTTCACAAAGTTATGTGTGGAGTTTCTCACCCAGTTTGTGTCATTAATTTTAAAGAAGTTACATATGTATTTTCTCACACAGTGATGTATATTTAGTTTTCAAGAAGTTAATAACGTAGTTTCTCTCATATTTTTGTATGGTTATTTTTAAAGTAGTTATGCTTGTAGTTATCACAATATGTTTTATCATTAGTTTTCAAGAAGTTATGCATATACATTCTCACATTGTGATGTACGGTTAGTTTTGAAGAAGATACACATGTAGTTTCTCATGCAGTGTTGTATCGTTGGTTTTAAAGAGGTTATGCATGTAGTTTCTCATGCAGTGTTGTATTGTTAGTTTTCACTAAGTTACACTTATAGATTTTCACATAGTGTTGTATCATTAATTTTCAGTGAGTTTTGCATGTAGTCTCTGATACAGTGTTGTATCATTTGTTTTCACGACCATAAGCTTATAGATTCTCACACTGTGTTGTATCGTTAGTTTTCAAGAAGTTTGTCATATAGTTTCTCACAAAGTGTTTTTCATTAGTTTCCAAGAGGTTAAGCATGTAGTTTCTAACACAGTATTGTGTTGTTAGTTTTCAAGGATTTAAGAATGTAGTTTCTCACACAGTGTTGTATCTTTAGTTTTCAAAAAGTTAATAAAGAAGTTAATAATGTACTTTCCCAAACAGTGTTGTATCCTTAGTTTTAAGAAGTTACGCATGTCGTTTCTCACAGAGTGTTATATCGTTATTTTTAAAGAAGTTTTGCTTGCAGTTTCCCAAAATATGTTGCATGGTTAGTTTTCAAGAAGTTACACATATACATTCTCATATAGTGTTATATGGTTAGTTTTGAAGAACTTGCGCATGTAGTTTCTCTCGCTGTATTGTATCATTATATTTCAAGACGTTAAGCACGTAGTTTCTCACACAGCATTGTTTCGTTATTTTTCAAGAAGTTATGCATGTAGTTGCTCACAGTGTTGTATCGTTAGCTCTAAAGAAGTTAATAAAGCAATTTCTCACACAGTGTTGTATCGTTAGTTTTCAAGAAGTTAGGCATGTAGTTTCTCACACAGTGTTGTATCATTAGTTTTCAAGAAGTTAAGCACGTAGTTTCTCACACAGTGTTTTATCGTTAGTTTTCACTACATTACCCTTATAGATTCTCACATAGTTTGTATCCTTAATTTTTAATAAGTTTTACATACTGTCTCTGATACAGTGTTGTATTGTTATTTTTTATGAACATAAGCTTATAGATTCTCACACAGTGTTGTATCTTTAGTTTCCAAGGAGTTTGTCATGCAGTTTCTCAATCAGAGTTGAATCGTTAATTTTTAAGAATTTAAACATGTAGTTTCTCACTCAGTGTTGTATCTTCACTTTTCAAGAATTTAAACAAGTAGTTCCTCACACAGTGTTGTATCTTTAGTTTTCAAGAGGTTAAGCATTCAGTTTCTCACACAGTGTTGTATCATTAGATTTCAAGAAGTTATGCTTGGAATTTCTCACCCAGTGTTGTATCGTTAGTTTTGAAGAAGTTAAGCACTTAGTTTCACATACAGTGTTGTATTTTTAGTTTTAAAGGAGTTACATATGTAGTTTCTCACACAGTATTATATCGTTAGTTTTTGTGGAGACACCAGACCTTGAACAGAGACCCACTTTCCCTTTGGCCTGGGAGCAGGCAGCTGGAAGACAATGTTTACTGAAAACAATTCAGTGCCATAAAGCTCTTGGTAGGGCTCTGATAAGGGCTTGCTCACTGAAATGCCATGACTTTGATCCCCCCTATGGCTAGATACTTCTTCCTGCTCCCTGCTGTTTCTCCCGGATTCTGGTGCCAGAGATTTTAATGAACAGCCAGGAGGGTGAGAAGTCTGTGAGAGCTGTGAGTGGTGTGTGAGAACTCGGTTGTAGAATTGTATGTCTTTAAAGAGGGAAGCGTTTTTTTTCTTGGGGACTTCTCCTAAGCCAACTTGGGGAGCATAAAATTTTCTTAACACAACCGAAAGTTCTCTGTGTCATCTATCCCGACCACTTCGCTACATTCTCGGATGCAGGCTGCTCAACAGGTGCAACAATTGGAGGTTCCACTGAGATCATGAAATTGAGGTAAGTGAGCAGGTTCATCTCTTTTTCTGGCCAGGGACAGATTGGGGAAACAAGAAAAGAAACCATGGGGAATAGTTCTGGGAAGCTTGAATTACAGTATCAAGTTAAAAAGTTACTTGAAGGACATGGGACTACAGTAAAGTCTAAAACCTTAGAAGGCTTTCTAAAATCCATCGAATGAGCCAGTCCATGGTTCATTACTGGGGGGGAGCTTAAATATCCCAAATTGGGAGGAGGTTCACCGTGATCTTCATCAACTTTTACTAAAAGAGGGACCCGAATCCCTGCCCCCATCCACATTCTCCTTATGGAGATTAGTGAAGGGAGCACTTTTCACAGATAAGTCTAGCCACTGCCAGGTAGTCCAGGCCACAAAAGAGGCTTTTCAGAGGTAGAAGAGACTGAGACTCAAGCCTCCCTGAGTTCTGAGGCAGAGAGTGACTGTAAATCATCTGGAGAAACCCTGCCTAAAACTAGAGGCTCCATTGTTAGTGAGGATGAGGCCCAACCCAAAAAGAGGGACTCCAGTCAGAATCGGGCATATCCTACTCTGTCAGACCTAGAAAATGAAAATAGCTCAGACCCAGACTCTGACTCATCAGAGTCTGAGAAGGAATGGTTACTTGCTGAGGTCGCGGCCCTTAAAAAGGCACTAAAAAGAACTCGAATTAAAAAAAGACAGGACAGGGAGAGAAACCCTCCTCCATACTCTAAAATGAGGGACTCCTCCTTCTCGGACCTGGAGGGAAGACCCAGAGGAGGGGTCCAATGCTGTGCGGTGGTGGCCCCAGTATTGGAAGTTCCATACCCAAACAACACTGAGCGGGTCATTAGGCGCCATGACCCTTTAAGTTTCAAAGATATGAAACAACTGAAAGAGGCAACTCTAAATTATGGAGCACAGGCTCCCTTTACACTTTCCTTAATGGAATCTTTATGCCTCATAATTTGACACCTGGCAATTGGCAGCAGCTTAGCAGAGCAGCTTTGTCCGGGGGAGATTATTTGATTTGGAGAGGTTAGTTTCAAGAAAGATGCAGCCAGACAGCCCAAAGAAATGCACAGGCCAGACAGTCCCAGAGAAATGTAGAGATGCTTACTGGGAGTGGTCAGTAAGCCACCGCTCAACAACAAATGCAATATGACATCGCTGTCTATGCCCAAGTGGTGGCAGCAGCCCAAGGTGCTTGGAAAGCATTGGTTCAAAGGAAGGAGGGGATCACCTCTCCAAAGTCCTTCGAAGCATTCCAAGACATTGTAGACCGCCTCAGTCAGGTAGCAGAGAGAATATTTGGGGGCATTGGGCCTGTAATGCCAGTTATCAAACAGATGGCTTTTGAAAATGCAAATAAGTACTGTAAGGAGGCTCTTCGCCCCCACCGCAACAAGAGTCTAAATGACTATATCCAAATCAGTAGAGACATTAATGGTAATTTCATCAAGGGCCAAGTGTTAGCTGCTACTATCCGACCCCAAGGGGGAAAAATCTAATCAGAAAGGGAGAAAAACATGTTTCAGCTGCGGTAGGGAGGGACACTTCCATAGAGTGCCCTCAAAATAGTACTACTAGTCTGAAGAGACCTGGTTTATGCCCCAGCTGCCAAAGGGGATATCATTGGGCCACTAACTGCTACTCTAGAACTGACTTGGGGGGCAATTTCCTTCCTACTCATAATAATCAAAAAACTGGAAGAGGGCCCTGCCCCAGGGCCCCAAAACCAATGTGTATGGGGCAATGACCCCTGCTGTTGGCAGCAGCAAGATTCGTTTACTCCACCAGAGCAACCCCTTCATATCTCAGACCTCCTTAGAGCCACTTCAGGCAG
>NW_024429412.1:0-7990 GCF_017639785.1 Mesocricetus auratus
GCTATCGCTATTGCCGTTAGAAGATGGCGCTGACATCCACTGTCAGTTGGAGTTAACTGTCGCTGTCAGTTGGAGTTAACTGTCGCTGTCAGTTGGAGTTAACTGTCGCTGTCAGTTGGAGTTAACTGTCGCTGTCAGTTGGAGTTAACCGTTTAAACTGTGCCTCTCCCGTGACGTCATCTGGGGTGATGTGCAAACCACCAATCCCGGCTCTACACATCTCACTCGGAGCTCCTAGGCTTATATAAGGGGCTGGGTTTCTTAGCTTGGGGTCTCCCTCTAAGAAGCTGATCATCTATCTCTCAAGATGCATTAAAGCTTTACTGCAGAAGGATCCGAGTGTTCTGCGTCGTTCTTGCTGGCGAGACGGTAGCGCGGGACATCTGGTGCCGAAACCCGGGAACTCTTCAACATCGCCGGCGCCGCGGGAGACCCCTCGGAAGACGGGGCGGATTCAGAACTGCAGGGACGTAGGTTCAGAGAGGTATGCTTTATCCTGAACAACCCTTTTCTCGACTTTGGCCTTAGTTTGTCATCACCGTGGGACGGGTCAGTGGAGGCTTTGGTGCTAGTCCTGTTTGTCCTTCTCCTTCATCGTGGCTGGTGCTGACAGAACGGCGCTGTCCGTCTGGCGCTGTCCGTCTGGCGCTGTCCATCTGGCGCTGTCCATCTGGCGCTGTCCATCTGGCGCTGTCAGTCTGGTGCTGTCAGTCTGGTGCTGTCAGTCTGGTGCTGTCAGTCTGGTAACGGAGTTGAGCGCGTTTTTAGATAAGCTGTCAGCGCGATGGGGTCGTCACAGTCAGTGGTTACAGCCTTACAGACTGTGCTAAAACAAAGAGATCTTAAAATTGCACCACGAACACTTCAAAATTTTGTGAAGGAGGTAGATAGAGTGGCACCATGGTATGCTTGTTCCGGGTCCCTCACTGTGGCCTCATGGAACAAGCTAGGTAAAGAACTAGACAGGAAGCATGCAGAAGGAGATCTCTGCTTAGGTACCAAAGCCATTTGGAAGCTAGTTAAAAACTGCTTGGAGGATGAGGCCTGTCACCCTGCTATAATAGAAAGTCAGGGAACCTTAGAGGAAGTTCAGGATAGCATGTCAGAAACTGAACGGAGTGAGAGAATGGGAGCTCGCAAAAGAAAAGACATGTCTAAGAAAAAAGGCCCTCCCAGGAAGTTAAGAAAGGGGAGAGAAAGAAGGGAGTTATCATTCACCCCTTAACAAATCTAAGAAAAAGAAAAAGCCAGAATCTAGTCTATACCCTGCAGTAGAGCTAGAAGCCTTGGAGCTAGATAATTCTGATTCTGACACTCTGGATTCTAGCGAAGAAGGTGGTCTAGAGGAGGAGGTGGCACGGTATGAGGAAAAAGATATCACCCTGATAGACACCGGCCACTGAAAACAAAAATGAATGTGAGGCCACCGCCTATAAATCCGGCGGGCTCACGCCCCTCAGCGCCTCCGCCATATGAGCTTCGGCTGAATACTGGTACTGACTCCTTTTTACCTTTAGAGGAACGGAGAAAAATACAAATGGCTTTTCCAGTATTCGAGAATGTGGAAGGCGGAAGAGTACATACCCCGTAGATTACAATCAAATTAAAGAATTGGCCGAATCCGTTCGTAATTATGGGGTCAATGCTAACTTTACCACATTACAGGTGGAAAGGCTTGCTAATTTTGCCATGACTCCCACTGACTGGCAAGCGACAGTGAAAGCAGTGCTTCCCAACATGGGACAATACATGGAATGGAAGGCTCTCTGGTATGATGCAGCCCAGGCACAAGCTAGAGTTAATGCCACGGCTGAAGATGAGAATCAGAGGCAGTGGACATTTGAAATGCTGACAGGTCAGGGTCAACATGCCCTTAATCAAACCAACTACATCTGGGGCGTCTATGGTCAGGTGTCGGCCGCCGCTATTAAAGCATGGAAGGCCCTCACAAAAAGGGAGAGTCCAGTGGACACCTTACAAAGATTGTCCAAGGACCCCAAGAGCCATTTTCAGACTTTGTGGCCAGAATGACAGAGGCCGCCAGTCGCATCTTTGGTGATTCAGAACAAGCTATGCCCCTGATTGAGCAACTTGTCTATGAACAAGCAACCCAGGAATGTCGAGCGGCTATCGCCCTCGCAAAAGCAAAGGTTTACAAGATTGGCTCAGAGTGTGCAGGGAGCTGGGGGACCCTAACCAATGCAGGACTAGCTGCCGCCATTTTACAAACGCACAGGTATAGAGATTTATCTAATCGAAAAGCTTGTTTTAATTGTGGGAGAATGGGGCACCTTAAGAAAGATTGTCAAGCCCCTGAAAGAACAAGAGAATCGAAGCTTTGCTATCGTTGTGGTAAAGGTTATCATAGGGCTAGCGAATGCAGGTCAGTCCGGGATGTAAAAGGGAGGCTTCTGCCCCCTATTGAAGAATCCAAGGTACCCCAATCAAAAAACGGGTCCACGGGGCCCATGGTCCCAGGGCCCTCAGAAATATGGGAACCAATTTCAGAAAAGCAATCAAGAGGAAGTAGAGGTTTCCGAGGAACCTCCGGAATGGACTTGCGTGCCGCCTCCGACTTCTTACTCATGCCCCAAATGAATGTTCAACCGGTCCCAGTCCATTCCCCTGGACCTTTGCCCCCTGCCACCATTGGGCTTATTCTGGGCCGTGGCTCCTTAACTTTACAGGGACTCATTATATATCCTGGGATTGTTGACCCATATCATAAAGAGGAGATTCAAGTTCTCTGTTCTAGCCCTCGGGGTGTATTTTCTATAAAGCAGGGAGATAGAATTGCACAACTGGTGTTGCTGCCCTCCCTCGGGGATGGAGAAACCTACACTTTACAAAAAAGGGCTATGGGATCTTCTGGAAGTGATTCAGCCTATCTGGCTATACCCCTAAATGAGAGACCTACAATAAAATTGTTAATTAATGGAAAAGAATTTGAAGGGATAATGGATTCGGGAGCAGACAAAAGCATTATTTCACTCCATTGGTGGCCGAAGTCTTGGCCCACTGTTGTTTCATCTCATTCTCTACAAGGTCTTGGATACCAGTCCTCTCCTGCCATCAGTGCCTCAGCCTTAACCTGGCGGGATGCTGAAGGCAAACAGGGATGTTTTACCCCCTATGTGTTGCCACTCCCTGTAAATTTATGGGGACGAGATGTGTTACAAGCCATGGGCATGACCCTAACTAATGAATACTCCCCCAGGCATCAGCCATTATGGCAAAGATGGGGTATACAAATGGTAGAGGCTTGGGTAGGCAAGAACAAGGCAGAATAAAACCCATTACACAACACGGAAATCGGGGTAGAAAAGGACTGGGTTTTATTTAGGGGCCGTTGAGGCTTCACGACCCATACCATGGAAAACAGAGGAGCCGTTATGGGTCTCTCAATGGCCTCTATCCTCTGAAAAATTAGAGGCTGTCACAAGATTAGTGCAAGAACAGGAACGGCTGGGGCATCTAGAGCCTTCTACCTCCCCATGGAATACACCAATTTTTGTTATTAAGAAGAAATCTGGGAAGTGGAGATTACTCCACGACCTGCGGGCCATTAACAATCAGATGCATCTTTTTGGCCCTGTTCAAAGAGGCCTTCCTTTGCTTTCTGCACTTCCTCAAGATTGGAAGCTTATTATTATAGATATTAAGGATTGTTTCTTCTCTATTCCACTTTACCCACGGGATAGACCAAGGTTTGCCTTCACTATCCCTTCTCTTAATCATATGGAACCAGACAAGAGATTTCAGTGGAAGGTACTGCCGCAAGGCATGGCCAATAGCCCAACAATATGTCAGCTATATGTGCAGGAGGCTTTGGAGCCAATTAGGAAGCAATTTACATCTTTAATCGTTATCCATTATATGGACGATATTCTTATTTGTCACAAAGAGTTAGATGTTTTACAAAGGCTTTTCCCATGCTGGTGGCTGAATTAAAACAGTGGGGATTAGAGATTGCCTCAGAAAAGGTTCAAATTGCAGATACAGGCCTCTTTTTGGGCTCAAAGATTACTCCCAAAAATATAGTTCCTCAGAAAATAGAAATTCGCAAAGACCACTTACAAACATTAAATGATTTTCAGAAACTTCTGGGAGATATAAATTGGTTGAGGCCCTTTTTAAAAATTCCATCTGCTGATCTAAAACCCCTCTTCGATCTCCTGGAGGGTGAGCCTCATATCTCCTCACCCAGAAAATTTACCCCTGCCGCCCACCGAGCCTTACAGATGGTGGAAGAGGCCTTACAGGAAGCACAATTACAACGAATTGAGGAGTCACTACCTTTTAATCTGTGTGTTTTTAAGACAGCTCAATTGCCAACTGCAGTCCTGTGGCAACATGGACCATTACTTTGGATTCATCCAAATGCTTCCCCTGCTAAGATTATTGACTGGTACCCTGATGCTGTTGCACAGCTCGCGCTTGCGGAATAAAAGCAGCTGTTACACATTTTGGCAGGGATCCTGATTCCTTGATTGTGCCTTATACTGCTGCACAAGTTCAGACCTTGGCAGCCACATCTAGTGATTGGGCAGTTTTAGTTACTTCCTTTTCAGGACAAATTGATAATCATTTTCCAAAGCATCCAATTTTACAGTTTGCCCTAAACCAGGCTATAGTGTTTCCACAAGTGACAGCTAAAGACCCACTCCCAGATGGGACTGTGGTGTACACTGATGGATCAAAAACTGGTATGGGAGCTTATGTGGTCAAGGATAGGGTTATATCTAAACAATATAATGAAACTTCACCTCAAGTTGTAGAATGTCTGATAGTACTGGAGGTTCTTGAGGCTTTTCCAGGACCCCTCAATATTGTATCAGATTCCTCTTATGTGGTTAATGCAGTTAATCTCCTTGAGATAGCTGGAATAATAAGATCCTCCAGCAGAGTTGCTAACATCTTTCAGAAGATACAAGCTGCCTTGTTAAATAGGAGATTTCCTGTTTTCATTACCCATGTCCGAGCACATTCTGGACTCCCAGGTCCCATGTCCTTAGGGAATGACTTAGCGGACAAGGCTACAAAGCTGGTGGCCGCTGCCTTGTCTACCCATGCACAAGCAGCAAAAGAATTCCATAAGCGCTTTCATGTGACGGCTGAGACCTTGCGCCGTCGTTTTGCTCTATCCAGGAAAGAGGCTAGGGAAATTGTTACTCAATGCCAGAATTGCTGCGAATTCTTACCTACTCCCCACATGGGAATAAACCCACGTGGCATTAGACCATTGCAGATGTGGCAGATGGATGTTACTCATATTCCCTCTTTTGGAAGGCTTCAATATGTTCATGTTTCTGTTGACACCTGTTCTGGCGTAATGTTTGCCACACCCCTAACAGGGGAAAAGGCCTCATATGTGATTCAACATTGCCTTGAGGCCTGGAGTGCTTGGGGAAAACCCAGAATTTTAAAAACAGACAATGGACCAGCATATACCTCTCAAAAATTCCGACAGTTTTGTCGGCAAATGGATGTTACCCATCTAACTGGCCTACCTTATAACCCTCAAGGACAGGGCATTGTGGAACGTGCCCATCGTACACTCAAATCATATCTGATTAAACAAAAGGGGAGTATTGAGGATGTTCTACCCTCGGTACCAAGAGTTGCTGTATCCATGGCACTTTTTACCCTTAATTTCTTGAACTGTGATGCCCAAGGCCACACTGCGGCTGATCGCCACAGTTTAGAGCCTGATAGGCCAAAAGAAATGGTAAAATGGAAAGATGTCTTGACTGATCTCTGGAAAGGCCCGGATCCTATTCTTATAAGATCCAGGGGAGCTGTGTGTGTTTTTCCACAGGAGGAAGAAAACCCCCTGTGGATCCCTGAAAGACTCACTCGAAGAGCTCCTTCACAACTCCAGAATAAGAAGGATGGAGGCCAAGTGGGTGATGAAGACTCTCCTACTCGGGATGATGGTTCCTAGTATGATGGGAGAGTTACGGTGGGCCATCATGTCTACCTTCCCCCTACCGATGCCAGTGATGCAGAATGCCCAGGTGTTCCCTAGATTTTTCACAAATAATAGAGAGTTGGGGCTTGCCTTTTTGCCTTTAGATCCTCAGATACAGAGTTTTCAGGATGAGAGAACCTTGTCATTAGTAGGAAGCTTGTGCTTTACTGTGATTTCTTCATTAAAGGATAATTTTATTCATATGGATCCAGAAAGATCTAATGCTAATCCTTTTGAATTAATGGAAGCTGTACTGATCTTTCTCCTATGATAGTGAGAAGGGACAGATTACTTTTGATTGGAAAGGGGCATTAGGCAACAGTCTGAGTGAGGGACAGAGCTCTGGATCATCTGATTGGTCCTCCTCCAATGTTAAGTATACCCCTTTTAAGAGAACTAATTATTCAGCTGCCCTTTATTTGGGTTGTGAGTAATGATACCTTAGGTAAGAATCAGAAAGAAATAAATTGTTCTGCTTAGAATTGTTTTTATGCATTATGCTGGGATGCTATTAAGCACCCTTTTGCTTTGGTAATGCGCATGCCTCGATTTATTCCAGCTCCTGTTGAGGCGCCAAGTAATTTGAGTTTGTTTAGGGAAAAGCGAGATTTTTGGGATCTCTGCTATTATTGTGGGCCTGATAGCCACCGCCGCGGTTACTGCTTCGGTTACCGCCTCGGCCCTTGCACTTTCTGCCACTGTGCAGACAACTCAAACCATTAATGAACTATAGGCCACTGTGACCATGGTCCTAGATAAACAGGCCACTGCCAATTCTCAGATACAAGGAGGCCTGATGTTGGTAAACCAACAGATTAATTTGGTTCAGGAACAATTGGATATATTGTGGCAGATGGCCAAATTGGGATGTGAACAAAGTTGCCTGGCCTTTGTGTCACTTAGTACAATATGAGAATTTTACAAGAGCAGCTAACCTGTCAAAAGCTCTGTCTCAACATTTATTACAGAATTGGACTTTTGAGTTTGAGCAGACACTCCGTGAGTTGAGAATGGCGATCCTGCAAGTGAATTCGACGCATCTGGATCTTTCTCTGATGGAAGACCTCTCCCCCTGGATTTCATCTGCATTTTCTTATTTTAAGGAATGGGTGGGGGTAGGATCATTTAGCCTAGTTCTCTGCTGTGGAATAGTGTTGATGCTTTGGATGGTGTGTACGCTCAGAGCCCAAACAAAAGGAGAAAGTGGTGGTGGCACAAGCACTTGCTGCCTTAGAACACGGAGCATCCTGACATTTGGTTAACCATGTTAAAGCAATAGGTCGCTGGCCTCCCAGCTCTTGCACCCCACGAGGCTAGTCTCATTGCACGGGATAGAGTGGGTAGGCTTCAGCAGCCCAAGGAGTTGCAAGGCTAAGCACTGCACAGGAGAGGTCTGCGGTATAACGACTTTCTCCTGGGAGATAAGTCATCTTGCATGAAGGTTCTATGTCATGATCTCCTTCCCCAGAAAAAAGACATCGGACTGGTCAGGACTTCCTCTGGGGATAAGACCCTGGAGAGGAGCTTTGTACATGTTCCGAATTTGCACATGGGGATTTGACCTCTATCTCCACTCCAAAGTTGTGGGTGTCCTATTGCTTCAAAAATAAATGAATAGGGGGAGATGTGAGGAGCCGCCCTCGCTATCGCTATTGCCGTTAGAAGATGGCGCTGACATCCACTGTCAGTTGGAGTTAACTGTCGCTGTCAGTTGGAGTTAACTGTCGCTGTCAGTTGGAGTTAACTGTCGCTGTCAGTTGGAGTTAACTGTCGCTGTCAGTTGGAGTTAACCGTTTAAACTGTGCCTCTCCCGTGACGTCATCTGGGGTGATGTGCAAACCACCAATCCCGGCTCTACACATCTCACTCGGAGCTCCTAGGCTTATATAAGGGGCTGGGTTTCTTAGCTTGGGGTCTCCCTCTAAGAAGCTGATCATCTATCTCTCAAGATGCATTAAAGCTTTACTGCAGAAGGATCCGAGTGTTCTGCGTCGTTCTTGCTGGCGAGACGGTAGCGCG
>NW_024429413.1:0-31072 GCF_017639785.1 Mesocricetus auratus
TAGCTATTTGTCAAAGATCAGGTATTCATAGCTGTGTGGGTTAATATCAGGGCCTTCCATTCGATTTCATTGATCTACCTGTCTATTTTTGTGCCAAAACCAAGCTGTTTTTATTACTATAGGTCCATAGTAGAGCTTCAAGTCAGGGATGTTGATGCCTCCTGAACTTCCTTTATTGTACAGGGTAGTTTTGGCTATCCTGGATCTTTTGTTTTCCATATAAAGTTGAGAATTGTCCTTTCAATGTTTGTGAAGAATTGTGCTGGGATTTTGACAGGAATTGCATTGAATCTGTAGATTGCTTTTGGTAATATTGCCAAATGTTGATCCTACTTATCCAAGAGCATAGGAGATAGTTTCATTTTCTAGTATCGTCTGTATTTTCTTTTTAATGACTCATTGTTCTTGTCATGCAGGTTTGCACTTGTTTGGTTAGAGTTACCCCAAGATACTTAATGTTGTTTGTGGCTATTGTAAAGGGTGATGGTTCTCTGATTTCTTCCTCAGCCAATTTATTGTCTATATATAGTAGGGCTACTGATATCTTTGAGTTAATCTTGTATCCTGCCTCTTTGCTAAAGGTGTTCCCTGGTCAAATTCTTCTGGTCACTTATTTAGACTATCATATCATCTGCAAATAGTGAAAGTTTTACTTCTTCCTTTCCAATTTGTATCCACTTGATCTCCTTTCGTTGTCTTATTGCTCTAGCTAGAACTGCAAGTACAATATTGAAGAGATATGGAGAGAGTGAACAACTTCATCTTATTCCTGATTTTAGAGGAATCTCCATGAGTTTCTCTTCACTTGGTTTGAAGTTGACTGTCAGTATGCTGTATATTGCCTTTATTATGTTTAAGCAAGTTCCTGTTATCCCTGATCTCCATAAGACCTTTATCATGAAGGGGTGCTGAATTTTTCAAAGACTTCTTCAGCATCTAGTGAGATGATCATGTGGTTTTTCTTTTTCACATTGTTTATATGGTGGATTAAACTGATAGATTTTCATATGTTGAACCATCTCTACATCCCTGGGATGAAACTTACTTAATCATGGTAGATGATTTTTCTGATGTGTTGTTGGGTTCGATTTGTCAGTATTATATTGAGCATTTTTCATCAATGTTCATGAGGGAGATTGGTTTGT
Source organism: Mesocricetus auratus (assembly GCF_017639785.1). NCBI lineage: Eukaryota > Metazoa > Chordata > Mammalia > Rodentia > Cricetidae > Mesocricetus > Mesocricetus auratus. The sequence continues at coordinate 1,146 of NW_024429413.1, forward strand.
AGTTCTTTATCATAGTTGTGTCTTTGTGTGGCTTGGGTATCAATGTAAATGTAGCCTCGTAAAAAGAGTTTGACAATGATCCTTCTGTTTCTATTGTGTGGAACAATTTGAAGAGTATTGATATTAGCTCTTCTTTGAATTTCTGGTAGAATTGTGTGATGAAACCATCTGGCCCTGGACTTTTTTTTGGTTGGAAGATTATTGAAGACTGCTTCTATTTCATTAGTAGTTATAAGTCTATTTAAATTGTTTATCTGTTCTTGATTTAATTTGGTAAGTGATATCTACCCCTAAAAATCATCCATTTCCTTTAAATTTTCCAATTTTGTGGAGTACATGTTTTCAAAGTATGGTCTGATGATTCTCTGGATTTTCCCAGTGTCTGTTGTTATGTCCCCCTTTTCACTTCAGATTTTGTTAATTTGCATGTTCTCTTTCTACCTCTTTTTTAACCTTCTTTTTTATTTTTAAGTTTAAATTAGAAACAACGTTGTTTCACATGTCAATTCCAGGTTCTGTTTCCTTTCCCTCCCCTCCTCACATGCCCACCTACCAACCCCCCTATAACTGGTCCTTTCCACAGGGAGGGTGAGGCCCTACATGGGGGTGTCCAAAGTCTGTCATTTCATCCAGGGCAGAGCCTAGACACTCCCCTAAGAGTTCAGGGTGACAATGCATCTCTCATAGTGGGATGGGCACCAAAAGTCCATTTGTATGTCAGGGATAAATACTGATCTACTACGCAAGGCCCAATAGATTGCCTAGGCCCCCTCACTGACACCCCACATTCAGGGGTTCTTGATCAGTCCCATGCTAGATTCCCAGCCATCAGTCTGGTATTCGAGAGCTACCCCCTTGTTCAGGTCAGCTGTTTCTGGGGGTCAAAACAGCCCAGTCTTAACCCCTTTGCTCATCAATCCTCCCTCTCTGTCACTGGGTTCCTTGAGTTCAGCTCAGTGTTTAGCTGTAGGAGACTGCCTCTGCTTCAATCAGTCATTGGATGAAGGTTCTGTTTTCCAGCCTCTCTGGCTATGGGATTGTGGTCTGGCACTCACCAGATCTATGTCTAAAATCCATATAGGAGTGAGTACATACCATGTTTATCTTTTTGTGACTTGATTACCTCACTCAGGATGGTTTCTTCTAGTGCAATTCATTTGCCTGCAAGTTTCAGGATTCCAGTGTCTTTTTTCTGCTGAATAGTACTCCATTGTGTAAATGTACCACATTTTCTCTGTCCACTCTTCAGTTGAGGGGCATCTAGGTTGCTTCAAAGTTCTGGCTGTTACAAATAATGCTGCTATGAACATAGTGGAACAGATGTCCTTGTTGTGTGAATGTGCATCTTTTGGATATATGACTAAGAGTTGATTTCCTCGGTCTTGTGGTAGGCTGATTCCCATTTTCTCCATACTGATGGCTGTACGAGTTGGCACTCCACAAGCAGTGGAGAAGTGTTTCCCTTCGCCACATCCTCTCCAGCATAAACTAACGTTTTTTTTTTATTTTAGCCATTCTGACAGGAGTAAGATGGTATCTCAGGTTGTTTTGATTTGCATTTCCTAGAGGGCTAAGGATGTTGAGCACTTTCTCAAGTGCCTCTCAGCCATTTTAAACTCCCCTATTGAGAATTCTCTATTTATTTATGTAGCCCAATTTTAATTGGATCCTTTGGTGTTTTGGAGACTTGCTTCTTGAGTTCTTTGTAAATTTTGGAGATCAGCCTTCTGTCAGATGTGGGGTTAGTGAATATCTTTTCCCATTCTGTGGGCTGCCTTTTTGTCTTGCTGACTGTGTCCTTTGCCTTACGGAAGCTTCTCAGTTACAGGAGGTCCCATTTATTAATTGTTGACCTCAGTGCCTGTGTTATTGGTGTTATGTTCAGCAAGCTGTCTCCTGTACCAATTCCTTCATGGGTACCACCCACTTTCTCTTCTAAGAGGTTCAGTGTGGCTGGATTTATGTTGAGGTCTTTCATCCATTTGGACTTAAGTTTTGTGCATGGCGATAGACATGGATATATCTGTATTCTTCTACATGCCAGCATCCAGTTATGCCAGCACCATTTGTTAAAGATGATTTCTTTTTTCCATTGTATATTTTTATCTTCTTGGTCAAAGATTAGATGTTCATACATGTATGGGTTAATATCAGGGTGCTCAATTCGATTCCATTGTTCTACCTGTCTATTTTTGTGCCAATACCAAACTGTTTTCAGGACTAAAGCTCTATAATAGTGAAGCCTCCAGATGTTGCTTTGTTGAATAAGGTTGTTTTGGCAATACTGGGTCTTTTGTTTTTCCATACAAAATTGCTTGTTAGTCCTTCAAGTTCTGTGAAGAATTGTGTTGGTATGTTAGTGGAGATTGCATTGAATCTGTAGATTGCTTTTGTCAGGACTGTCATTTTTACTACATTGATCCTACTTCTCCAAGGGCATGAGAGATCATTCCATTTTCTGAGGGCTTCTTTAATTTCTTTCTTTAAAGACTCAAAGTTATTGTGATACAGGTCTTTCACTTGTTTGATTAGCGTTACCACAAGGTATTTTATGTTGTTTGTGGCAATTGTAAAGGGTGATGTTTCTCTGATTTCTTTCTCAGCCCTTTTATCATCTGTATATGGTAGGCTACTGATTTTCTTGAGTTGTTCTTGTAGCCTGCTACTTTGCTGAAGGTGTGAATCAGCTTTAAGAGTTCCCTGGTAGAGTTCTTTGGATCATTTATGTAAACTATCATATCATCTGCAAATAGTGAAAGTTTGACCTCTTCCATTCCAATTTGTATCCCCTTGATCTCCTTTTGTTGTCATATGGCTCTGGCTAGAACTTCAAGTACAATATTGAAAAGGTATGGAGAGAGTGTACAGCCTTGTCTTGTTCCTGATTTTAGAGTAATTATGTTGAGTTTCTGTCCATTTAGTTTGATGTTGGCTGTTGGTTTGCTGTACATAACATTTATTATGTTTATGTATATTCCTGTTATCCCAGATCTCTCCAAGACCTTTATCATGAAGGGGTGTTGGATTTTGACAAAGGCTTTTTCAGTATGTTGAACCATCCCTGCATTCCTGGGATGACACCTACTTGATCATGGTGAATGATTGTTTTGATGTATACTTGGATCCAATTTGCCAGTATTTTATTGGGTAGTTTTGCATCAATGTTAATGAGGAATATTGGTCTGAGGTTCTCTTTCTTAGTTGTGTCTTTTGAGGCTTGGGTATCAAGCTTATTGAAGCCTCATAGACAGAGTTTTGCAAAGACCCTTCTGCTTCTATTGGGTGCAATACTTTGAGAAGAATTGGTATAAGCTGCTCTTTGAATTTCTACCAGAGGCTATCTGGACCTGGGCTGTTTTTGGTTGGGAGACTTTTGATGACTGCTCCTATTTCCATAGGGCTCACAGGTCTATTTAAGTTGCTTATCTGTTCTTGATTTAATTTTGGCAAGTGATAGCCATCCAGAAAATTCTCCATTTCCTTAAATTTTTTGAATTTTGTGGAGTACAGGTTTCCAAAGTATGACCTGATGATTCTCTGAATTTCTGTTGTTATGTCCCCCTTTTCATTTCTGATTTTGTTAATTTGCATGTTCACACTCTGGTGTTGGGTAAGTTCGGACAAACGTTTGTCTATCTTGTTGATTTTCTCAAAGAACCAACTCTTTGATGCATTAATTCTTCCTATTGTTTTCCTAGTTTCTACTTTATTGATTTCAGCCCTCAGTTTGATTATGTCCTGGCGTCTACTCCTCCTGGGGGAGTTTGCTTCTTTGTGTTCTAAAACTTTCATCTGTGCTGTTAATTCTCTAGTATAACTATTCTCCAGTTTCTTCATGTGGGCTCTTAGTGCTATGAACTTCCCCCATAGCACTGCTTTCAAAGTGTCCCATAGGTTGGGTATGTTGTGTCTTCATTCTCACTGAATTCAGGCAAGTCTTTAATTTCTTTTTTATTTCTTCTTTTACCCAGGAATGGTGCAATTGTACATTATTCAATTTCCTTGAATTTGTAGGGTTTCTGCAATTTGTGTTCTTGTTGAATTCTAATTTTAACATATGGTGGTCTGATAAGATGTATGGAGTTACTCCAATTTTTTTGTAGCTGCTGAGGTTTGATATGTTGCTATGTATGTGGTCGATTTTTGAGAAGGTTCCATGTGGTGCTGAGAAGAAGGTATATTCTGTTTTTGTGGATGGAATATTCTATAGATGTCTGTTAATCCCAATTGTGTCATAACTTCTATTAGACCCTTTGTTTCTTTGTTGACCTTCTGTCTGGTATTCCTGTCTAGTGGTGTGAGTGGGGTGTTGAAGTCTCCCACTCTAAGTGTGTGGAGCTTTATATGTGATTTGAGTTTTAGTAATGCTGCTTTGAGGAACATGTGTGCCTTTGTATTTGGGGCATAGATGTTCAGAATTGAAACTTCATCTTGGTGGATTTCTCCTGTGATGAGTATGTAATGACCTCCTTCATCTCTTTTGATTGAATTTGTTAGATATTAGGATTGCTACCCCCACTTATTTCTTGGGTCCATTTGATTGGAAAATCTTTTCCCAACCTTTAACTCTGAGGTAATGTCTGTCTTTTAGAGTGAAGTGTCTTTCTTGTATGCAGCAGGATGTGTTCTGTCTTCGAATCCATTCTGTTTGCCTGTGTCTTTTTATGGGTGAGTTAAAGCCATTAATATTAAGGGATATTAATGGCCATTGATTGCTTATTCTTCTTTGATTTGGAATGGTTGTTGTTGTTTCAATTATGTGTGGAATTCCACCCCTTTTTTCTTTTGACTTTTGGTAACGTGGGATTATCTAATGCCTATGTTTTTCTGGTTGTAGTAAACTTCCTTCGGTTGGAGTTCTTGTTCCAGAACTTTCTGTAGGGCTGGATTAGTTGATATGTATTGCTTGATTCTAGTTTTGTCATGGAATATCTTGTTTTCTCCATCTATAGTGATTGAGAGCTTTGCTGGTTATAGTAATCTGGGCTGGCATCCATGGTCTCTTAGTGTTGTTAGAATATCTATGCAGATCCTTCTGGCTTTCAGAGTTTCCATGGAGAAGTCAGTTGTAATTCTCATAGGTTTGCCTTTAGATGTTACTTGGCCTTTTTCCTTAGCTGGTCTTAATATTCTTTCTTTATTCTGTATATTTGGGGTCTTGATTATTATGTGGCTCGGGGACAATTTTCTTGTGGTCCACTCTATTTGGTGTTCTGTAAGCTTCTTGTACCTTCATTCGCATGTCTTTCTTTAGGTTGGGAAAGTTTTCTTCTATGATTTTGTTGAATGTGTTTTCTGCCCCTTTGTGGTGGTTTTCTTCACCTTCTTCTATACCCATTATTCTTAGTTTGGGCCTTTTCACAGTGTCCCATATTTCCTGGATGTTTTGTGTTAGGGATTTGTTGGACCTAAGATTTTCTTTGGTTGATGAATCAATTTCTCCTAGTGTATCTTCAACACCTGAGATTCTCTCTTCCATCTCTTGTATTCTGTTGGTAATGCTTGTATCCATAGTACCTGACAGTTTGCCCCACTTTTCTATTTCCAGCCTTCCTACAGATTGTGTTTGTTTATTGCCTCTATTTCAGTTTTCAATCCTTGCACTGTTTGAAATGTTTCTTGAATTTTCAATTTATCTTTTTGTCCATTTGTTGCATTTTATGAATTTTTGGTTTGTTTTTTCTTCCATTTCTTACATATTTTGGTTTGCTTTTTCTTCCATTTCTTGCATTTTTTGGTTTGTTTTTTCTTCCATTTCTTGCATTTTTGGTTTGTTTTTTCTTCCATTTCTTGCATTTTTGGTTTGTTTATTCTTCCATTTCTTTGAGGGATTTTCCTATTAGGGCCTCTATCATTTTCATGAAGTTGTTTTTAAGGTCATTCTCTTCTGCTTCATTTGCATTGGAATGTTGTAGTCTTGCTGGTGTGGTTCTCTAGAATCTGGCGGTGTCATATTTGTTTTTCTGTTGTTGAGTATGTTTTTGTATTGTCTCTTTCCCATCTCTTCTTCTAGTTGGTGCAGAAAGAGCCCCTTACTGGTCTGGTGTTTAGGGGACCAGTGTTCCCATTCAGGTGGTGCTAGCAAGTCCAATACTCTGGTAGTTCTTCTATTCCTCATCCTAGTTCTAGTCCCCGTGGGTGGAGAAGAATCCCAGGAATCTGGGATGGGTAGTCTCCCATCTGGTCGGCTGGCCCCATTGGTGGAAGAGTTTACCTGGGTTCTGGGGTGCGTGGCTCCTGCCAGGATTGGAGGCTCTGTAGCAGTCCCAATGTACTGGTCCCCTGGACCTGTTGGTCCCTTGGTCTGGTCCCACTCCTCCGGCTGGTCCCTGGGACCTGCTGGTCCCCTGGTCTGGACCTGCTGGTTCCCTGGTCTGGTTGGTGGAAGAGAAGACCTGGGATCTGGGGTCCTTGGCTCCAGCTGGGATGGGACGCTCAGTGGGAGTCTCCAGGCACTGGAAGGCATGTCTGGATGTGGTGCCTTGTTTGATGTGGGGCCTTTTTTACCTGGACTTGCTCGTTCCCTGGTCTCATTGGTGGAAGAGAAGACCTTGTATCTGGGGAGCGTGGCTTCCTCCGGGATAGGAGCCTCTGTCTGATTTGAGTTTTATTAATGTTTCTTTAACTAATGTGTATGCCATTGTATTTGGGGTATAGATGTTCAGAATTGAGACTTCATCTTGATGGATTTTTCCTGTGATTAATATGATGGGTCTCACAAAGGGTGCAAGTGAGTCTGAGACACTCTAGGGAAGGGGCAGGCCCAGGAAAATCCAAGAAGGGGGATATAGGGAATTGTGGCTCTGAGCAGAACCCACACTCACCTGAAGCAGAGGGCAGGGGTGGTGGTGGAGGGGAGCTGATGGTTTTACCTTTAACATAGTAAAATTTTACATAACAGAACCGTTATAAAGTTAAGAATTATAGTTACAATATTTAGCTCATTTATATTTGACAAAATTTAAAGAAGATATTCTATATTTAAAGGAAGAGTTTTACTGTGATCATTAAGCATTTAAAACTAACACCCTTTAAATGAGAACAAACATTTATAGACAGTATTTGGAAATCTGCATGTGGTTTTCTCCAAACTACTTCCTGCTTATTGTAGGTACTGTCAGTCCCATGGGGATCCTGAGAAAATCTAGAATCATGGTCAGCTCCTGACTGTAGTCGTCTTTGAGACCTCATTGTATCAGCTGATTTTGATATTGGATCACCTGGGTCACTGCTTCCAGGTGTCTTGTTTGATCAAACCACAGCCTTACAGGAACCCATAGGTTTTCATCCCCCACAGACATAAAAGTCAATCTCTCAATCCTTTGGTTTTATATTGTATTTTAAGAGCTTTTCTTAAAGAATAAATGCTATCTTTATATAAAATACATAATATTAACACACAAACATATATATATATATATATATATTAAGCTTTAGTCATAATATTAATGGGCATATAGGATACTTACTCTATAAAAGTTTCTTGTACCTTCCTGTACATGATTTCAGATTTGAATCTCTACCAGTTTTCTACAGTGAACCATGACCACACCTAATAGCAACCTTTGAAGTCTCCAAGAGGAGGATGAGGCCCCATAACTGTGTCATCAGGATTATGGTAATACCGTTAAACTGAAAAATACCAATTAAAGATCAACTTAGGGCTACAAACTGCTCACAAAACTTTCAAGGTGAGCAGTGGAGACGAAACAGTCTCACAGATATTATTCAGAACAATTTCTAGATTGCCATCTGAGATTATCCAGCCATACAGATACTGTACAGAACAAATTTGAGGGACTACCTGAGGTGATCCAGACACACACTACTTTAGCCAGGACTTGAGACAAGCCCTACACTATCCTATTATGCAGAGACTGGATAAAGATGATACAGCTTGACAATTAACCCAAAATTGTCTTTTCAGGATCCTCTAAAGATGCTATTGCCCCTAGAGAGCAGGATGTATATTTAAGAACACAATGGACCCATTCCCAAGAGGCAGTTTTTGGTTACTCATTGGATTATGGATATTTGTTATTGTTTAGGGGAATTGGTTACAAAATGCTGTTGGTTATGATCAGGAAGAACCTTGAACAAAGGGGATTAGATTCAAGGTTTCTGTTTTGAAATAAAATGGAACACAGTCATAAGGATAAAAATGTAGATTATTGAATCTACTCTGAAAAGAAAAAATGGTGTATATAGTTGTATAAGTATATGTATATATATGTATGTATGATAAAGTGAAAACATAAATTATTGAATCTGCTTTTAAAAAGCAATTGCCATTTTTAAATATTTTACATTTTATATTGTATCCAAATATTCTATATTGATAAAATTGAAAATCAATTGATTAAACATACTGCACATGTACTTCTAATATTGTTCAAGTGATTTTACTTTTACAGCTCATTTAACAATGTAATGCAAATTCCTAGTTCTGAAAGCTATTATTACCAATTTTATAGCATGATAAGGAAATGTAGGATAGTGATTAGTGAACTATTACAATCAAACTTATAATCATATTAGGTCATGTGTTCAAGGTCAAATAGAGATATACAGGATCTCTTCAAAAACTTCAGAGTTCTACAGAATATGGCACTTAAGATGTTTTAATAAATAGGTAATTTTTTATGACAATAAGACATGTCTGCTCATGGCATCACCAAACTACTTCAGAGAAGAGGATAGGCATCAAAGGAACTACAGAGAATGTTATGGGCATCAAAGAAACTCCACATGGAATTTGCTTTCATTGTGGAAAAGGTAAGCCTATGCAAAGAATGTGTCCTTGCCTCGACTACAGACAGTATACTGTCTAAATTGAACAAACAGAACACCAAAGAGAGTGGCTGCAAACCTTGCCAAGACAAGTTTGGACAGTCTTTCAGAATATCCTGCTTCACAGGAATGTCTGTCTGAGATGATAGGCTTACATGCCAAACATAGATGCCACTATGTTGCAGAAGAACATTGGATGACTGTCCAGACAATTAGATGTTTTTATCATTACATTTTTTTGGAAGTCATTTGCTTTTTCGGCTGTTAATATTTTTTCTCTTTCTCAGATAATATCTCAGTTCTCTGAGAGAGTTTATGACTAGATAGTTATAGAGATCAGGCAGTGGTGATACACAACTTTAATCCTAGCAGCCAGAAGCAAAGAGGTGGTAATATTCACTTTTAATCTTAGGACTCGGTGGTATAGGAGGTAGATGGATCTCAGTGAGTTCAAGGCTGCCCAAATCTACATAAGCATAGGGAGAGATCCAGGTACACATGCCACTGACCATTCCCATTTTGGGCGTGGCTACAGGTACGTACTAGGGTTGATACAATAAGGAGAGAGACACATTCTCTTTTCTGGGTTCTGGCAGGGTCTTGGAAAGCTGCTGAGACTAACCTGGGTTGCTGGTTTCTCTTGCAAGTACCTTCCCAAAATTAAATAATCTCTTATACACTCACCAAGTATGCAATTTTTATTTCCTTTTCAGCTGGTGTCAGAAGCTGATATCTGAAGCAGACTCTGCCTCAAAAGGGGCTGCCCTTCCTAGGTCCATGAACACCACTGGCTCTGGCCAGAAGCGATCTCCCCCATCCATGCTACCACCACAAACAGAAAGGTTGTGTGCTACGGCTCTGAAGCTCAACTGTCTGGCCTGGCAAGGTTCCTGCCGCTGCCTGTTGCAGCAAATCAATGGCTTCTGCTGCCATGTTCGCTCTGCTACACAGCTGACCTACCAGCTGCGACCACTGTGCTAGGCATTCTTAAGGTTCTGCAGTCTCCCCATCCTTTAGCTCAGTGTGCTTTTATTGGTGGCCTGCAGAACTTGGCTTCCCTTCCTACTCACAGGTCCTAGCAATTAGTGTGGGGTTCTTTTTTCCCTGCCTTTTAACAAAATTCTGCTCGCTAAATTTCTGTAAAAACTATTCAGAAATTTTTCAGATGCCACTTGGAATAGAATGATCATCTGGGTTGGAATTGCATTTGGCGTTGCACCTGTGCCACCTGTTGGCCAAACGTGATTACTGCAAGTAAAAATCCACACTTCAGCTAGATACTACAAAATCACTGAAGGTAAACATCACATTGATGTGGTTTAAGCTGGTAAGAATAAATAAGATTAAGAACTCTATGCCAGCGGCATATACTCTTATGACACAGAGTGTTAGACATCTGGAGGGTATGTATCTTAGAAGAGGATAATAATTGCCCAGAATATAACTATGTTTTACCCTAGCAACCAGCATCATAATAATTGTAATATTCCTAAAGAGAGGATTTGATAATAGGGCAAAGGACAAGGAAGTTGTGCAAACTATTGGTAAATTAGAGAGAAGGATTCAGAATATTGAGGACAATGGGGAAATGACCGAAAGAGTGAGCAACTTAGAGCATAACAATGGCCACCTAGGAGACAGAATTTGTTCCATGACTACTGCTTTAATGAACAAAATAGGATAAATTCAAGATGGCATTACCATGCTAGCAGAAACAACTCATTCCATGACTGATGATGCAATTAATAAAACTCAAATTCTGGAACATCAGATTGATAAACTTACAGAAATAAATTCATTCCATGTCAGAGGATACTGACTAGCTATCAGATAGAACACTGTTTCTAGAAGGCAACTTACACACCATTCAGATAATATCTAAGGATGAGAATAGTCAATGTTTGAAATCAGGTAAAAATTATGAATCCAAGAAATTGATTGATTCTATGAAGACCTTAGAAATGTATTTGACCCAAGAAGTTCAAGCACTCAGAGAAATAATGGTGAATAGATTGCAGGCCTTAGACAGCCTCCAAATGATACATCAGAATCATATATACAAGCAATAGGTGGTGAAAGAGATTTACCTACACCTCTCAGACTTTGGGAAGACCTTCCTAAGGCTGTAATGACCTCTCCTATGGTTTTCCCAGTAATAGAAATGAAAAACACCCAAATGGCTTCAATGCTTATCAGTGGGAGCCAATACAGATGAAAGACTTGAAGAGAATCAAGGAGGCTATTGTTTCTTATGGTATTCATTCCCCCTAAGTCAGAGAGCTCCTGAACTCATGAGTAAGCACAAATAGGGTGACCACTAAGGATTGGTGCCAACTGATCTCAGCTGTGCTCGAAAATTTGTCTAATACAATCTAGGGCTTTATGGAGGGAAGAAGGGAAAGCTCTCAAGCTTCAAGGCTTAAAGAAAGACCATGAAGTTCCCCAAGAGAAGACGCTTGGTGAGGGTGCTTATGCTGATCCACAGGCTCAGGCTGGGTGTGATGCACACATCTTGTGTTTATGCCATTCAGCAGCCCTGAATGCCTTCAATAAGGTTCATGAACAAGGAGAGAAAATAGAACCCTATACCAAAGTGGTACATGACCCAAGAGCATAGTTAATTGAATTCTTAGAAAGGTTATCCAGAGCAGTGAAATTGCAGGTAACTGATTCAGATTCTAAGTGAATACTTATAGGATCTGTGACTTATGAGAATGGGAATCCACAATGCAAACAGGTACTTTGGCCTTTAAAGATCAGATCAGCACCATTGGAGGAATGGATTCTATATACAGCTAAGCTTGATTATAAAAATCAAGATACAGAAACTTGGGTAGGAAAAGCAATATCAAAAGTTTGAAGAGGAACCAAAATGTCTGATGCCTTGACTGCAGTGATACAAAAGGTTGTGTAGGAGAGGCAAACTCCAGAGGTTTAAAAAGACATCAGAATACCACATGCTTTAACTGTGGTAGAATCAAACATCTTAAAAGAAATTGTAGTCAAAGTATTCCTAGAAATAATGCTCCTCCTAGGAATGGCTCAAATAGAAGGCCTCAGCCTTCTGGATTATGTAGGAGATATGGCAAAGGCCAACACTGGACCAATGAATGTAGGTCGACCACAGACAGACAAGGTAACCTTTTACAATCAGGAAACTCCATGTCAAAAGTGGTCTGGTCATTCCCAGTCACCTTGGAGGACAATCTCTCCCAGGACAATTAGAAGTTACACTGCTATTGTAAAGCATAATAGCACCCTGGATGATAAATTAGCTACTGAGGAGGAATCAAAAATAACTGGACGAAACAAAAAAACGTATATTTTGGCAAACTTCCATACAGGATCAGAGACCTAAGCTAGAAGTTAGGAAGAATAACAAGGTGATTGTTGGCATTTTGGACATTGGAACTGATGTAAGCATCATAACTCAAAATTCTTGGCATCCAAGATGGCCCCTACACGAAGTAAACATCCAAATCTTAGGGATTGGAACCCTATCTCAAGTGAATCAAAGCTTGAGAGGGGTTGAGTGCATATGGTTAGAAGGATGAAGAGGAAGACTGAGGCCATATGTCACAGACATTGCTATAAATCACTGTGGTCTTGATCTGTTGCAGCAACAGAATACCCAGATTAACATTCCTCCAGTATCAGATATGAAGCATAAACATGCTGTGAGTGGTAGAAAAAATAGTGTAAGGCACTACAGAAAACAAATGCCAACCATCCAGGGTGTACATGAACAGACAGAAGAACCAAAAGCCCTACCCTTAAAATGGCTAACAGATGAATGTGTCTGGGCAATGACCTATGATCTCTGAGAAGCTAGAGGCTTTAGAAAAGCTGGTTCAGGAACAATTAAATGCTGGACATATTGAAGAATCTACCAGTCCATGGAATTCCCCTGTATTTGTTATCAAAAAGAAATCTAGCAAATGGAGAATGCTTATGGACCTGAGAGCCATCAATAAATTAATTCAGCCTATGGGCTTTCTACAGCTTGGGATGCCATTGCCTTCTCTGATACCTAAAAGATGGCCTATTATAGTCATTGTTCTAAAAGATTGCTTCTTCACTATACCTTTACAAGAAAAATAGAGGGAAAAATTTGCCTGCACAGTGCCTACCTAAAACAGTTCTCAGCCAGTCAGGAGAAACCAATGGAGGGTTTTGCCACAGGGAATGTTAAGTAGTCCTACTGTATGCCAGTATTTTGTGCAAAAACTTTTGGAAATAAGTTGTAAACAATTTCCACAATCCATAACTTACCATTATTTGGATCACTTGTTGCTGGCTGATTTGAAGGAAGGAATGCTGGAAAAGATGTTTGAGGCAGTAAAGGAAATTTTACCTCACTGGGGATTACAGATTGCCCCTGAAAAAATACAAAGAGGAGATTCTATCAACTATTTAGGTTATAAAATAGATCTACAAAAATTAGATCTCAAAAAGTACATATCAGGAGAGATTGTTACCAGACTCTTAATGATCTTAAAAAACTGCTAGGAGAGATTTCTCAACTTCAGACAATTATTGGAGTAGATGGGCATGATTTAAAACATATAAAATGGTCTTAAAAGGGGACAAGGGCTTAAATAGCCCATGAATATTATCAGCTGAGGCTGAAAAAGAACTAGGAAAGGTAGAAAAGAGAATACTAGAAGCATATGTGGACCATGTGGATCCAAAACTAGACTGTATTATGGTTATTTTACCATCTAGAGAATAAAGCAGGTTATAAATCAGGAAATATAAGTAAAGTAGTCAAAGCCCTTACAACTCTGTACAATGACAGAGTTGTAAGCCATTTGCATGGTACTTATGAATTTTACAGAGCCTCTCAAAATATTTACAGACTGTCAATATGCAGAGATGTTTTGCACATTGAGACTGCTGAGTTTATTCCCAATGATATGGAATTAACTTCATTTATATACAATTGCAGGAAACTATCAAGGATAGAACTCATCCTATATATATAACACACATCAGATCTCATACAGGTCTGTCAGGCCCTCTAGCACAAGGTAATGATGAGATTGATCATTTATTAATAGGAAGTGTGCCAGAAGCTTCAGAATTTCATAGAAAATACCATGTTAATAGCAAAGGCTCAAAGAAGGAATACAGAGCACTTTTCTGATTGATATAAAGGTTGGGCTCTAATAGTGGTGGGATGAATTTCTCTTTGAAATACCTCTAACTATCCCAGGCTAGCATTTCCTACCTCCAACATAGTTGCTAATTATGGTAGCTTCCTGGTCCCACTGAAGCAATGAGCTGGTATTTGTTCCTAATCATCACTCAGCTCCCTGTTTGGATAAAGCTACATTCATCCACTTTACCCTAGTTCTCACAGTTGAACCACCAGTATGAAAATCTTTGCACATATGAAAATCAAAAGTGAAAAAAATCCAAGCACTGTCATTTTGTTACAGATCAAAGTAGCAATTTGTCAAATTGTCTGACGATTTTTTACTTCACTTTCCTCAATGTTGATACTTGTAGGGTGAAATGTTATTTGCATAGTTAAAACAATGTCCTTTGTGGCTGGAATATGTCTTAGCAGTGAAGATCATTTACTATTATGCAGAGTGGCAGAATTTGACTCCAGGACCTAAATAGTAGCTCCCAACTGCATGTAATGAGTATCTTAGGGGATTCAAAGTCCTGCTGTGACCTCCTCAGGAGCCTGCAAATACATTGTGTACATAAACTCATATAGTCAAAGGCATTCATATAAAAATAAGTAAATCTTAAAACCCAAACCAAACAATCAGAAAACACAACAAAACATTGATCTAAGCCCTCCTCCTGAATTTGGGTTATACTGGAAGAAGGGAACTCACTGAGGTTGTTGCCTCCTTGTTACAGGGATTTACTTCTTTTTTTGTAAGAAACCCGAATGTGTTCCTAGAAAGAGTTATTAGATAGGTCTTGGTCCTGGAAGCTTCTAGATGACTGAGAATCTTGATTTTTTCCATCTTTGTCACTATAGCTGGCACCTGAGCTACAGTTTGCAACAAGTGTTTGTGGAGGGAAAGAAGGGTGAGTAAAACCAAGGTAATAAGATGAAGATGGAGAGAGGGGAGGAAGGAGTGACAGGGAGGGTGTGAGGAAGGAAAGGAGAGAGTGAAACATGAAAAAGAGAGAAGCGCTAATGAAAAGGGAGAAGAGGAAGAAGAAATTGAATAAGAGACAATGGTTGTGGGGACAGCTGTATCCTGAGTGTGTGGAAACTGAAGGATAAACCTCACTATTCCTGTTACATATCACACAGGTCCTTCAACTTTCATATCCTTGTCTGATTGTTTAGCTGCTAGCAGTAGGGAGGATGTACTGGGCAATCCAGAGCCATGTCCACTTGGTTGTGCTTCTCTGCGCATTTGGCTGACTCCCAAAGTTTGGCCTGCAGTGTGTCCTTTGCCCTGTATCAGGTTCCATGTCCTTCCTGTGGCACTGGACCTGCCTTTATACAGCCATCTGCTCCTTCCTCCATTTGTTCATCATAGAATAGTTTACACTGGAACCACAAGTCATTTTGAGAACTTTTCGTCAGCTTCTACTTGATTATAAATGTTTTGTTTGAGTCAATGATGAAAGTTCCACAATTTTGTACCTAGAATGGGGAATTCCTGGACTGTCAATAAAGCTAATTAGTCAGCTCATCTCTGAAGGGAAACTTACCAAACTCTCCAGCACCATGTCTTATTGAAACGAACCTGAGTGATGGAAAAGGGTGATTGTGTACATTGAAACAACCAACCAAATAGACAAATGCTGTATGTGTGTGCTTACACTTGAGACAGTAAAACAGAAACATCCCAATAAACACAGAATATTATGGCGGTTACCATGCAGTGAAGAAAAGGCTGTTTGCTACATCCAAAGACAAAATGATAGGTCACTGGGATTTCTATAACTGTAGTTTCATTTTCATTTGTTTCTTGGAAATTTTTAATTTCCTTATTAATTTCTTCAATGATCATTTGTCACTTATGAATGTACTCTTCAGTCCTTAAGTATTTGTGTAGTTTCTCGGGCTGTTGATTTCTAGTTACTTTCAATTATGATATGATAGATCAGAAGAAATTCTTTCAATTATCTTATGCTTTTAAAGATTTTCTTTGTAACCTAGAGAGGTGTGTGTGTGTGTGTGTGTGTGTGTAGTGTGTGTGTGTGTGTGTGTGTGTTCAGAGATGCCACAGCACATTTGTGCAGGTTAGAGAACACCTTTTTGAGTCAATTCTCTCTTTCCACCTTGTTGAGGCAGAAGGTATAGTGTTGTTTCAGTTACACCAGGCTGGTTGACTTGTGATCTTTTGGGTGATCCTCCATTGTTTTGTCCTCCCTTTCATTTCACTGTAGGAAGTCAAGCACACCTGGCTGTGTGGGTTCCAGTGATGGAACTCAAGGAAACCATCTTTATTTCTTTTGAGACAGGCTTAGTCTGTGTAGTTCTGGTTATCTTGGATCTTACTCTGTAGCCCAGGCAGACATTGAAACCAAAGAGATCTATCTGCCTCTGCCTCCCTAGTGTTAATATTTAAGATATGTGTCACCTCTGCCAGGCACACCTTATACTCCTATTGAGCAGACTGGAAGCCACAAGAGATTTTTGTCCCTCTTGTCTGTTCCCATGCTTATGGGAGTGTGCTGTCCATGGTTCTGAAGTCATCCAGTTCTTGTGATGTTTCTTACTTTCTAATACAACAAGTAGTGTTCTCTCTTTCATTTTGGCCTGCTTCAAAACACAAATATTTAAAGCATCAGCAGATTCCCTATTGACCATGATGCATTTCTTACTTTTATACCAGCAGCTCATTCACAGTGATAAAACTCTTTCTGGGCTACTCTAAATTCCTGTATGGGTTATCTGTTATATGAGTAGTGGCTCATATGGTGTTGGGGATGTCTGTGGTAGGTGGTGGTATATGTGGGGATAAAATGAGATGCACTAAACCTTTTGAAGTTTTGCCAATGGTAAAATTAACTGAGTTAATCCTGGTCTGGATGAACCATAACTGGTAGTTTCTCAGGAGACCAAGTAGAAATGTGCACCAACCATAATATAACATGACATTCAATTATGAGAAGGATCATTAAATGTGTGGTATTTCATTAAAGTTTTATATTGATAACATGCTGAATTTAATATATTCAGCAATGTCAGGATAGGGAAGTATATTTCTGGGACATACTTCAATTTGTTTGTGAGTGTCAGAACATGAATGCTGAGCATAAAATCCTTTGGGCATATAACCTCTGTTGATGTATGCTCCCAGATTTGTTGTTCCACTTAAAAGTCATTGTAACATTCAAAATCACCTTCATGGCTACATAATATTTCACTTGGTGTGATTCCTATTCTTAGTTGTCTGCTTTATCTGAAATGAACTAAATTTGGAGATGTATGCCACGCTTGTGATCCAGGTCTTGAGGCAGGATGACAAAATGCCTTTCATCAAGAGTTTTGAGGTGAGAAGTCAAACCTTTAATTTGGGTCACAACTTCTGATGGAAGCCTATATAAGGACAATGGAAGAAGGAAGGGAGTGTGTTCTGCTGTGATCTGCTTTTTGTTTCCCCAAATATAGTGAATTCATAAGGATGGCAAGGGAAACAGAAAGAAGAAACAGAGGGCCAAAATAATAAAGCATAAGAAGACCAGAATGAAGCAGACCTTGACCTGAGGAAGGCAACAGAAACAGGGAAGTGGGCTTACAGGAGAGTTACTTAGTCCTAATTGTCATGATTAAACACAACAACCAAGGGAACCTCCATGAGAAAGTTGACTTGGGCTAACAGTTCAAGAAGGAAAAAGTCCATCACAATCATAATTGGGAATCTTTGCAGAAGGCAGGCATAATTACTGGAGCAGCCGATATCTCACATCTCATTTCACAAGCAGTAATAAGGGAACCAATGGGGACTGCCATGAGTCTTTGAACTTCCAAAGCTCAACCTAGTGACATACTTCCTATGCTGCAAATACAAACCTCCTATATCTTCCCAAACAAGCCTAACAGAGGAACAAGTATTCAAATGATGGAGAATTTGTGGGACATTGATCATTCAAGCCACCATACAAAGATAATATGTCTAGAAGCCCCACAGCTGTGGGTTGAAATCTTGGCTAAGATCCTTATTCATCGTATTGCTAGAATGAATCACTTTGCCTCTACAAATCTCAGTTATGGCCTGTAGGCATCAAGGTGTTGTAAAATATGAAGGAGACCTCATGAGTTGCAGCCTCACTATAAAGGTAGAATTAGGGACCATGTGGGTGTCACCAGGATCTCCAATTTCCACAGGGAGACTAAGATTTCTGTAGTCCGGCATGTGATTTCCAGGTGATGAGTAGTAATGGAAGGGCTAAGTGAGGCTGAAGAGCATAAGGGCTTAAGGTGTTCCTTAGGAAGAGACAAGCAATAAAGCCACAGGCAACTGAGTTTGTCTTTCTGTGCTCCTGGGTCTCATAGGACAGAGTGGTCCAAATTGTGCACTAGTCCTCAGGAACATAGAGGAAACATGGCAAAACTCTGAGTAAAGCTTTCTCCCAGGATGACTTAATTACTGCCTGCCTTGCCCACAGGATATAACAATACAAACTTGTGCATGTGTGACTGGGTGTGTGGGGCCCTGCCACGGTCATACAGTGGCTATGTGGCTACTCTTTTTCCATGTTCCACAACTCTATCAATAAAAGAAATCTGTAACGTATTCCATAATGGCCCTTCCAGCTCTGGATCTGTCTAAGGCAATCAGTTGCAAACTGGCACTATCCTGATCCATGTCTAACATCCATATATGAGTGAGTACATACCATGTTTGTCTTTTTGCGACTGGGTTACCTCACTCAGGATGGTTTCTTCCAGTGCTATCCATTTACCTGCGATTTTCAAGATTCCATTGTTTTTTTTCTGCTGAGTAATACTCCATTGTGTTAATGTACCACATTTTCTCTATCCACTCTTCACTTGAGGGGCATCTAGGGTGCTTCCAGGTTCTGGCTATTACAAATAATGCTGCTATGAACATAGTGGAGCAGATGCCCTTGTTGTATGAATTTGCCTCATTTGGATATATGCCTAAGAGTGGAATTGCTGGGTCTCAGTGTTAGATTAATTCCCATTTTCCTGAGGAATCTCCACACTGATTTCCAAAGAGGCTGTATGAGTCGGCACTCCCACCAGCAGTGGAGGAGTGTTCCCTTCTCATGGATGACACTTCATTATCGGATTCAAAATTTTTCTGATTAATTTTAAAAGAATGTCTCATGAAGTAAAGGAAAATTTTGCCTTCTTGGGAATTATAAATTGTTCCTGAAAAATGAAGAATGAGTCTGTGAGCATCCTTCAGGTGGGTTCAGACAGACATTGTGTGGATGATGGTCTCAACTTCAGGAGAAAAATATTATAGAGATTAAGATGAAGCTATTGGGCACCAACTTGTAATGAGTATACAGGGTTTCAGGACATTGGCTGTCACAGCAATAGATGGAGCTGCCTTTCATAGAACAATGATTGCACCCAAACTAGCCTGGCCCTACTGTCTTCATTTATTGAACAATGTCCAATATGGCTTAGGCCATGAAAAAAGAGAGGCACCTGTGGATTTATGTCCTTGTTCTGGCATCCAAGCCTGACCCCTCCGCATCCCTTCTTTTGGAGAAGCAGTGTTGGGAAAAGATTAAGTAGATGCCATGGCCAAGCTAGGGTGAGACTTCAGCCTATGGTCAAGTGTCTGTGCACAAGTTAGAGCTCAGTCACTAAATTCCAGTAAAATCTTTGAGTAATGAAGAGCTTTGTGGAAATCAGTATGGTGGTTTCTCAGGAAAAATAGGAGTCAGTCTACCTCAAGGTACAGCAATTCCACTTTTAGGCATATACTCAAAGGTTGCACATTCATACCAAAAGGACATCTATTCAACTATGTTCATAATAGCATTATTTGTAATAGCAAGAACCTGAAATAAACCTAGATGCCCTCAACTCATTTATACAATAGAGTTCTACTACTCAGTGGAAAAAACAATGACATCTTGAAATTTGCAGGCAAATTGATGGAACTAGAAGAAACCATCCTGAGTGAGTTAACCCAGACACAGAAAGAAAAACATGGTATGTGCTCACTCATAAATGTAGAGCAAAGGACAACCAGCTTACAATCCACACCCGAGAGAATCTAGGAAACAAGAAGGAACCTAAGAGAGACATACATGGATCATGCAGAGAAGGGGAAAGGGACAAGATCTCTTGAGCAAATTGGGAGTCTGGGGGGTATTGATGATAGCCGATGTTATAGGAGGTACAATATATTTATTTACAACAGAGAGAGAGAGAGTCACCCAAGCTAGGAGTTAGAAGCGTGGCTGGCTTCCAAGAAAAAGAGGGTCCTTTTCCTTTCACTTCCTTTTATATCTATCTGTGTTAATTTACTTGTCCCCACCCTCATGCGCAGATAGCTTTGTGGGGTTCACTCCTACAATTCCCCTTTTAGTCTAAATGGAAGATTTAAATTTGATACAAACTCAGACATATACAACATATATACATAGAGGGTGATAATTAAGTTATAATCTACTTATCCTAAGCTAAACATATCCATTCCACCTAAATTCTGAACTTATCTGAAAGGGATGCCTAAGTCTGAACGCCTCCTTTCAATCCCAACCCTAAAATAATTATAAATTAACACTAACAGGTGTAAACTATCCTCTAATATCAATAGTACGGAGAAGAGATGTGGACTTCTCAAAATTACTTCCTGCTAAAGTGGGACGATGACAATCATGGGGACCTGTGGGAAGAAATTTTTAGTGTAACAAGAGTCTTAAGTAGATTAATTAGTCTCTGTTTGGCAGGAAATGCTTGACTGAAGTTCTTGATTAGAGTTCTAATTTTGATTGAAGCTCTTATCTGAAGCTCTGATCAGATTGCAGAAGATGCACTGTACCACTTCCTTGGTCTGGAGATGTGTCGAGTGATGTAGTTCCAAGCTGGTTTCAGGATGGTGCTTGTCAGGTGGGGTTGATGATGTGAGGCAGTTCAGATGCATCCAGTCGAATCAGGCGGAGTCGGGAAAGTGAATCCACATTCTCTTTCTGAAGCAGTTGAAGATTGCTGTCAGGAAATCCCTTTTTCTCTGGAAAACTGAAACATTAATGTTAGCACAGAAATTTTTAACTTTTATATGTATGTATACTTTGAAAGGCAACCCTAAGGGAGATAATACACATGAAGGAGATTAGAATTTTAGAAAAAGAACCAAGTATACACAGATGACAGTCCCTATTTTTGTTTTCTTCTGTCTTATATCAATAGCTCTTTGATATAATACAGAAAGTCTAAATTGTATTTTAACAATATGCTTGGGGTTAAAACAGGAGAGCCAATCCAACTCTAAAGCCAGCGTTAATTAGAGGAATTGGGTCTCAGGCATATTAAGAAGCAAAGAACATAGAAATCATAATAACAAAATAGAGAGATTTAGACATTGATACCACGTTGTATTATTGCATGTTTGATGGTCCTCTGGGTGGTTATCCTGTCTTCTTTAGGTATCCATAAACCTAGTATTTATTCACTGTTTAGAACTAATTTTTCCTGTAAAGACACAAACAGAACACTTCTCTTTCCTTTTATGAGGTCTCCTTACACATAGCAGTACATGGTAGAATATGACCTTGTAGATGAGCCATCATCTTTCCTCCTCCTGAGACATCTTCTGTTCTGATCGAATCTTAATTAATTTTGATGGGACCCAAAGGTTTTCTTCTCCTATGGAAAGGAAAGCAAAACCCCTTCCCCAATGTAACACATATCCTGGTTTCCAGATTGAGGTCATAACATCCTTAAAATACACTGGTTGGTTCAGCTCAGAAGTCTTCTCTGTAGTCCAGTGTCTTTCTGCTGCAGTTTGTCCTTTTTCATCAGCATTAAGAAAATTCAATGTTTCCCGGCCTGTGTTCCAGTGCCTGCAGATCGCCTGGGAACTGCACAGAGCTCGCCTGTGTTCCAGTGCCTGCAGATCGCCTGGGAACTGCACAGAGCTCCCAATCCCGGTGGGAGCCATGCACCCCAGACCCCAGGTCTTCTCTCCCACCAACAAGACCAGGAAACCAGAGGACCCAGGGAGACCAGGGGAGTCGCTGTTCTGGATCAAGTACAACAGGACCCAGCATAGGGTCCAGGGGACCAGGTAAGAGGATAAGCGCCCCAGATTCCTGTTCTTCTTCTCCACCCACAGGACCAGCATTTTGACAAGGAATAGAAGAACCACCAGATTATTGGACTTGTTAGCACCCACCAAAAGGGAACTCTGGTCCCCAGACCAGTAAGGGGCTCTTTCTGCACCCACTAGAAGATGAGATGGGAAAGAGACAATACAAAAACACAGTCAGCAACAGAAAAACAAATATGACACCGCCAGATTCTAGAGACTCCACACCAGCAAGACCCCAACATTCCAATGCGAACGAAGCAGAAGAGAACGACCTTAAAAGCACTTTCATGAAAATGATAGAGGCCCTAAAAGAGGATATAGGAAAATCCCTCAAAGAAATGGAAGAAAAAACAAACCAAAAAAGGCAGGAAATGGAAGAAGAAATGAAGCAAAAAAGGCAGGAAATGGAAGAAGAAATGAAACAAAAAATGCAAGAACTGGAAGGAAAAAACAAAGCAAAAAATGCAAGAATTGGAAGAAGAAACATACCAAAAAAGGCAGGAAATGGAAAAAGAAACAAAGCAAAAAATGCGAGAAATGGAACAAAAAGCAAACCAAAAAATGCAAGAAATGGAAGAAAGAACAAACCAAAAAATTCATAAAAGGCAACAAACGGACCAAAAGATAAACAGAAAATTGCAAGAAGCAATGCAAACACTGCAAGGGTTGAAAACTGAAATAGAGACATTGAAAAAACACAATCTGAAGAAAGACAGAAAATAGAAAAGCTGGACAAACTGTCAGACACTACCAATACAAACATTACCAACAGAATAGAAGAGATGGAAGAGAGAATCTCAAGTGTTGAAGATACGCTAGGAGAAATGGATTTATCAACCAAAGAAAACCTTAAATCCAACAAATACTTAACACAAAACATCCAGGAAATATGGGACACCATGAAAAGACCAAACCTATGAATAATAGGTATAGAAGAAGGAGAAGAAATCCACCTCAAAGGGGCAGAAGGCATATTCAACAAAATCATAGAAGAAAACTTTCCCAACCTTAAGAAAGACATGCGAATGAAGGTACAAGAAGCCTACAGAACACCAAATAGAGTGGACCACAAAAAAAATCACCTCGCCACATAATAATCAAGACCCCAAACATACAGAATAAAGAAAGAATATTAAGAGCGGCTAAGGAAAAAGGTCAAGTAACATATAAAGGCAGACCTATCAGAATTACACCTGATTTCTCCATGGAAACTCTGAAAGCCAGAAGGTCCTGGATATTCTACCTACATTAAGTGACCATGGATGCCAGCCCAGACTACTATACCCGGCAAAGCTCTCAATCACTATAAATGGAGAAAACAAGATATTCCATGACAAAACTAGATTCAAGCAATATGTGTCCACTAACCCAGCCCTACAGAAAATTTTGGAAGGAAAACTCCAACACAAGGAAGCTAACTACAACCAGAAAAACATAAGCATTAGAGAATCCCTCTCTACCAACAGCCAAAAGAACAAAGGGGTGAAATTCCACACATAATTCCACCAACAACAACCTTCTTCGCAAATCGAAGAAGGATGAGCAATCAATGGTCATTAATATCCCTCAATATTAATGGCCTTAACCCACCAATAAAAAGACACAGACTAGCAGAATGGATTCGAAGACAGAACCCTTCCTTCTGCTGCATACAAGAAACACACCTCACCCTCAAAGACAAACATTACCTGAGAGTTAAAGGTTGGGAAAAAATTTTTCAATCAAATGGACCCAAGAAACAAGCAGGGGTAGCAATCCTAATATCTAACAAACTAGACGTTAAAATAAAATCAATCAAAAGAGATGAAGGAGGTCATTACATACTCATCACAGGTGAAACCCACCAAGATGAAGTGTCTATCCTGAACATCTATTCCCCAAATACAAAGGCATCCACATTCGTTAAAGAAACATTATTAGAACTTAAATCTCATCTAAAGCCCCACACGGTTATAGTGGGAGATTTCAACACACCACTCTCACCACTAGACAGGAATACCAAACAGAAACTCAACAAAGAAACAAAGTGTCTAATAGAAGTACTGACCCAACTGGGATTAACAGATATCTATAGAACATTTCATCCACATAAAAAAGAATATACATTCTTCTCACCACTACATGGAACCTTCTCAAAAATCGACCACATACTTGGCAACATATCAAACTTCAGCAGCTACAAAAAAATGGAATAACTCCATGCATCTTATCAGACCATCATGCTTTAAAATTAGAATTCAACAACAACACAAATTGCAGAAAACCTACAAACTCATGGAAATTGAATAATGCTCAACTGCACCATCCCTGGGTCAAAGAGGAAATAAAAAAAGAAATTAAAGACTTCCTCGAATTCAATGAGAATGAAGACACAACATACCCAAACCTATGGGACACTTTGAAAGCAGTGCTACGGGGGAAGTTCATAGCGCTAAGTGCTCACATGAAGAAACAGGAGAACAGTTATACCAGAGAATTAACATCACAGCTGAAAGCTCTAGAACACAAAGAAGCACACTCCCCCAGGAGGAGTAGACGCCAGGAAATAATCAAATTGAGGGCTGAAATCAATAAAGTAGAAACCAGGAAAACAATACAAAGAATCAATGCAACGAAGAGTTGGTTCTTTGAGAAAATCATCAACATAGACAAACCTTTATCCAAACTTACCAAACAGCCGAGAGTGAACACGCAAATTACAAAATCAGAAATGAAAAGGGGGACATAACAACAGACTCTGAGGAAATCCAGAGAATCATTAGGTCATACTTTGAAAACCTGTACTCCACAAAATTCGAAAATTTAAAGGAAATGGATGACTTCCTGGACAGCTACTATTTGCCAAAACTAAATCAAGAACAGATACGCAATTTAAATAGACCTATAACCCCTATGGAAATAGAAGCTGTCATCAAAAGTCTCCCAACCAAAAAAAGTCCAGGTCCAGATGGCCTCAGTGCAGAATTCTACCAGAAATTCAAAGAACAGCTTATACCAATTCTTCTCAAAGTGTTCCACACAATAGAAGCAGAAGGGTCTTTGCCAAACTCTTTCTATGAGGCTTCAATAACCTTGATCCCCAAGCCACACAAAGATACAACCAAGAAAGAGAACTTCAGACCAATATCCCTCATGAACATTGATGCAAAAATACTCAATAAAATACTGGCAAATCGGATCCAAGAACACATCAAAGCAATCATTCACCACGATCAAGTAGGTTTCATCCCAGAGATGCAGGGATGGTTCAACATACGAAAATCCATCAACGTAATCCACCATATAAACAAGGTGAAAAACAAAAATCACATGATCATCTCACTAGATGCTGAAAAAGCCTTTGACAAAATCCAACACCCCTTCATGATAAAGGTCTTGGAGAGATCTGGGATAACAGGGACATACTTAAACATAATAAAAGCTGTGGGGAGCCGCCCCCACATTCTCTGTTACAAGATGGCGCTGACACCCGTTGTCGGTTGGAGTAAACAACCTTGGTGCGCACGTGCCTGCTACTTTTCCATCCCTTACTCTCTGCCTCTCCCGGGGCGTCATATGGGCTGACGAGCAGGAGCCAGTCAGGAGATGACACGTCTGAGGCGGGGACTGCTGAGCTATATAAGGGTTGGGCTTTTCGCTTCCTGGGTCTCTGCTCTGTAAGCTTATGCTCTCCCTCTCAAGACGCATTAAAGCTGTTCTGCAGAAGGATCCTAAGTGTGCCGTGTCGTTCTTGCTGGCGAGACGGTAGCGCGGAACATCTGGTGCCGAAACCCGGGAACTCGAGACCTCATCATCGTCAGCACCATCGGAGACCCCTTGGATTCAAGGAGGATTCAGAACTGCAGGTAACTACGCTCAGAGAGGTATTTTATTCTGGGACTTTGGATTGGAGCCTGTGTTACAATTGTTACATCGTTTCAATTGTTAGGCGCGTTAAGTCTGACGTAAATAAGCGGCAGTGCCTGACTGTGTGCTCTAGTCTCTTGTAGATAAAAGAGCTGCGCGCGGTCGTTACTTTTGTTTCACTTTTAAAGAGGTAGACTGGGTAGCTCCTTGGTTTGCCTGCTCAGGTTCCTTGACTATTGCTTCATGGAATAAATTATAGCATGTCAGAAACCGAGCGTAGTGAGAGGTTAGGTGCACGTAAAAAGAAACCGGTTGTAACTAAGAAAGATAACCCCCCCGGTAAATCTAAGGATAAGGGGGAGCCCTTACAGTCCCCAAGAGGGACATTAGAAGATAAACAAAAAAGGGGAGAAGGCTTATATCGTTTTCAGGAACTGGAAGCTTGCACAAATGCAAGTCACACATACTACAGGCCTGCCCTACAATCCTCAGGGACAAGGCATTGTGGAGCGAGCACATCGCACACTTAAGTCTTACCTAATAAAACAAAAAGGGGGAATTATGAAGGAGTTGCCCCCAACACCAAGAGTGGCTATTGCCATGACATTGTTTTCTATGAATTTTTTAAATCTGGATAAGGGTCAAAATGCAGCAACAAGGCAGTACTTGGATCCGCAAAGACCCAAAGAATTTGTAAAATGGAAAGATGTGCTAACTAATGAATGGAAAGGCCCGGATCCTATTCTAATAAGATCCAGGGGAGCTGTTTGTGTTTTTCCACAGAATGAAGAAAATCCCTTTTGGGTCCCAGAACGACTCACCAGAACCGTTATGGAGCAAAAGGATGGCGAGACATATTCCCGTGACAAAGAGGAACAACTTGACATTGATGGCACTAATTGCAATGAATTGGACCTATGATTGAGGGTCGCCATTGTTCAGATTAATTCTACCCGCCTTGACCTGTCCTTCACGGAGGGATTGTCTTCGTGGATTTCTTCAGCTGCTTAATATTTCAAAGAATGGGTTGGGGGTGGGATTGTTTGGAGCAGTCCTATGCTGCGGAACAGTGTTTATTCTCTGGCTGGTCTGCAAGCTCAGAACCCAAAACAAAAGAGATAAGGTGGTCATAGCACAAACACTGGCTGCGCTCGAGCAAGGGGCGTCAACCGATATCTGGTTGACTATGCTTAAGCAATAGGCTGCCGACTGAACAGCTCCTGCACACCCAGAATTTAGGTTCATTGCACAGGGTAGAGTGTTTAGTCTGGCCTCCCAAGAGGGGTGTTGAGCAAAGGCATCGCACAGAGAGTCATTTTCCTCTGAGAGACATGTTGTCCTGCATAAGGGTTACCTGCTGTATTTTTTCCCTTTTCCCAGAAAAAGGCAGAGGACAGGTCGGAAGCATCCCGGATTTTGATGAATCTAGGGATAGGTTTCGTACACGTCTCACTAATTTTGTACTTTGGGAAGTTCAACCACTGTCTCTACCCTCTAATGTCCTGGGAGAGCCTGTTTGCTATTTAAACAAAAAGGGGGAGATGTGGGGAGCCGCCCCCACATTCTCTGTTACAAGATGGCGCTGACACCCGTTGTCGGTTGGAGTAAACAACCTTGGTGCGCACGTGCCTGCTACTTTTCCATCCCTTACTCTCTGCCTCTCCCGTGGCGTCATATGGGCTGATGAGAAGGAGCCAGTCAGGAGATGACACGTCCGAGGCGGGGACTGCTGAGATATATAAGGGTTGGGCTTTTCGCTCCCCGGGTCTCCGCTCTGTAAGCTTATGCTCTCCCTCTCAAGACACATTAAAATTGTTCTGCAGAAGGATCCTAAGTGTGCCTCGTCGTTCTTGCTGGCAAGACGTTACCACGGGACAAAAAGCTATATACAGTAAACCAACAGCCAACATTAAACTAAATGGACAGAAACTCAACGCAATTCCTCTAAAATCAGGAACAAAACAAGGCTGTCCACTCTCTCCATACCTTTACAACATGGTACTTGATGTTCTAGCTATTGCCATACGACAACAAAGGGGGATCAAGGGGATACTAATTGGGAAGGAAGAGGTCAAACTTTCACTGTTTGCAGATGATATGACAGTTTACATCAATGACCCAAAGAACTCTACCAGGGAACTCTTACAGCTGATTCACACCTTCAGCAAAGTGGCAGGCTACAAGATCAACTCAAGAAAATCAGTAGCCCTACTATATACAGATGATAAAAGGGCTGAGAAAGAAATCAGAGAAACATCACCCTTTACAATTGCCACAAACAACATAAAATACCTTGGGGTAATGCTAACCAAACAAGTGAAAGACCTGTATCACAAGAACTTTGAATCTTTAAAGAAAGAAATTAAAGAAGCCCTCAGAAAATGGAAAGATCTCCCATGCTCTTGGATAGGTAGGATCAATGTAGTAAAAATGGCAATCCTGCCAAAAGCAATCTACAGATTCAATGCAATCCCGATTAAAATCCCAGCACAATTCTTCACAGACCTTGAAAGAACAATAATCAATTTTGTATGGAAAAACAAAAGACCCAGGATAGCCAAAACAACCCTGTTCAACAAGGCAACATCCGGAGGCATCACCATCCCTGACCTCAAGCTCTATTATAGAGCTATAGTCCTGAAAACAGCTTGGTATTGGCACAAAAATAGACAGGTAGACCAATGGAATCGAATTGAAAACCCGGGTGTTAACCCACACACGTACGAACATCTGATCTTTGACAAAGAAGCTAAAAATATACAATGGAATAAAGAAAGCATCTTCAACAAATGGTGCTGGCACAATTGGAGACTGGCATGTAGAAGAATGCGGATCGATCCATGTTTATCGCCATGCACAAAACTTAAGTCCAAATGGATCAAAGACCTCAAGATAAATCCAGCCACACTGAACCTCTTAGAAGAGAAAGTGGGTGGTACCCTTGAACGAATTGGTACAGGAGAGAGCTTCCTGAACATTTCACCAGTAGCACAGACAGTGAGATCAACAATTAATAAATGGGACCAACTGAAACTGAGAAGCTTCTGTAAGACAAAGGACACAGTCAGCAAGACAAAAAGGCAGCCGACAGAATGGGAAAAAATATTCACTAATCCCACATCTGACAGAGGGTTGATTTCCAAAATTTACAAAGAACTCAAGAAGCAAGTCTCCAAAACACCAAAGGACCCTATTGAAAAGTGGGCTGCAGAACTAAATAGAGAGTTTTCAATAGAGGAGTCTAAAATGGCTGAGAGACACTTGAGAAAGTGCTCAACATCCTTAGCCATCCGGGAAATGCAAATCAAAACAGCTCTGAGATAGCATCTTACTCCTGTCAGAATGGCTAAAATCAAAAACACCAATAACACTTTATGCTGGAGAGGGTGTGGAGAAAAGGGAACACTCCTCCACTGATGGTGGGAGGGCCAACTTGTACAACCACTTTGCAAATCAGTGTGGAGATTCCTCAGAAAAATGGGAATCAGCCTACCACAAGACCCAGCAATTCTACTCTTAGGCATATATCCAAAATATGTACATTCATACAAAAAGGTCATCTGTTCCACTATGTTCATAGCAGCATTATTTGTAATAGCCAGAACCTGAAAGCAACCTAGATGCCCCTCAACTGAATAGTGGATAGAGAAAATGTAGTACATATTGGAGTACTATTCAGCAGAAAACAACAATGCAATCCTGAAATTTGCAGGCAAATGAATGGCACTAGAAGAGGCATCCTAAGTGAGGTAACCCAGTCACAAAAAGAAAAACATGATATGTACTCTCTCATTTATGAATTTTTAGTCATAGATCTGGGGAGTGCCAGCCTACACTCTTACTGGCAGAGAATCTGGGAAACAAATCCTTCATTCAATGGCTGATGGAAGCAGAGGCTGACTCCTACAGCTAAACACTGACCTGAAATCAAGGAACCCAGTGACACAGAGGGAGGACTGATGAGCCAAGGGATTACGTTGGGATGGTTTAAACCTCATTAACAGCTGACCTGATAAGGGTTAGCT
The DNA here is from genome assembly GCF_017639785.1 of Mesocricetus auratus. Taxonomy (NCBI): domain Eukaryota; kingdom Metazoa; phylum Chordata; class Mammalia; order Rodentia; family Cricetidae; genus Mesocricetus; species Mesocricetus auratus. The sequence goes on from NW_024429413.1 coordinate 31,036, forward strand.
CTCAAATCCCAGATTGATGGCTGAGAATGCAGCATGG